>NW_009227384.1:0-101265 GCF_000690835.1 Fulmarus glacialis | reverse complement strand
TGCCTGCCAGGTTAAACCACGACACTTAGCAAAAGTAAATTTTTGAAAATACTTCTAAAAATGAAAAAACAATTTATTTATAATGGCTCAAAATTTTATGCCAAAAGTGTTTCTCTAAATGCAACCTGTCACATATAAAGAAGACAGAGAAATGTATTTGCTGTTTGATTTCACTTGGATCTCAACCTCTTTTGTGATTTGTTGATAACACCCATATTCGCACCTCTGTTTCACCTGAATAAAGTGCCAGTAACTCATGTTCAGTATTGATAAAATACAGCTGAGACTGATCGGTGCCAGGGGAGGGAAATCAGAGGAACTAGCAAGGGTCTTGTCTGCTCTTCCAGATCACAAAGGGACTGCAGTCTCTGTGTGTCATGGGTCCATGGTAGGTATGACAAATACAAGCAGTAGTATTAGCCAGAAAAATCTTTACCCTCTTAAAATGCATAGAAAACTAATCATCTTCTTTCTTTTTAGATACAGACCTTGCTGTTGTGATATATTTTTATCACCTGCAGGCCAGAATATTGCTGTTTGCTCTAATGAGAGCTAGGCATGAATGTTTCACTTCGTGCAGTCAGAATGAAAGCTCATTTCCCAAGCAGGGAGATTCAGCCGTAACTCTGAGCTCTCCTCTTGCCATCCTATTGTCTTTCTCCACCATTCTCTAGTCAAGGGTTAGGAGCATGATAAACTTTCTGTTCCTTGTCTTTCACAAGACAAATCATGCTCAATAAATACCTGAAGCTTTCCCAGAGATGTCTGCACCTGAAGCTTTTTGTTCCTGGAAGCTGGCCTACAGAAAGCCGGGTGAGCTCTCTCAGCGTTGGGGTCTTCTGGTTCCTCCCTCTCCAAGGACCCATAGGTTCCTGACCCACAGCACCTACTGCTTGGTGCAATCCTATCAAAAGGCACATCCCCTATGTTACAGCATCTTGGTACGAAGCATGTTCTTCTAAAAATCCCGGTCCTCATCATCAAAGCAAACAGTAGACTAAAAATTACCTCTACCAATAACTCCAAGAATACTTGAAAAAACAGGAACAAAATTATAAAAGAGACCTCTCACTTAGTAATGCAGCTCCCTGACACAAGAGATCAGGTCACTGCATTGCCTTCATCAGAAGTTCTTTCTTTGATGAGAAGGTCTGGAAAATCAGTTCATCTACCTCCTTCATAATAAATATCCCATAGTCAGGAAACCAGAATGTCAAGCTAGGAATCTTGCGGACAGTTTTCTGTTGGACTTGGAAAACATTTCCAGTACTTCTTTCTCTGCACACCTACCTCAGAAATTCCTGTAGTTGCCAAGGAAAAAAAAAAACAAAATAGTATATCTTACTATATTTCTTTTATGCCAGACAGAGAACAGGAGAAGAAGAACCGGAGGAAGACAGCATCTGGGACAATCTCAGCGCTGCAATACTCTAGTTCTGAATGGTAAATCTCTACTGCTTTGAAAGGAATACATCAACAGAAGCCTGGAATTCAGTGGTGGTAAATCAAGCCCTTTGCAATGAAGAGAGTACAATGATGCATTTTGTAGAAGTCAGCCCCTGAAATTGAAGATGAAAATGCACAGGCAGGAAAAGCAGAGAGAGAGAGAGAGAGAGAGGGATCACCTGTAAAGGTGCAGAAAACAGTATCTCTGTGATGTCAAAGATAAAAACACTTAAGCTGAATTTCTGAAAATCAGTCATGTGCTGTGGCTTCTTCTGTGAGCATACAGCTGGACATTGGCTAGGCACTCCATTAAAGGCCCTTGATCAAATACTGTAGCTTAACTTGACACTGTTGACAAGTGCTGTGTAATAGAATGAGACAGAACTCCAGATTTCATAGATGTCTGTGCACTACTGCAACACATTCAAAGCAAAACCTTGGCCATACCAGGAACAATATGGACTACCTCAGATTAGAGAAATATGGGAGGAGGTCAGCAAATAGCTTATGCACCACAGCAGTTCCTACAGAGAGTGGATGGTACCCAAGGGAAAGTCACCTTATCATTTACTGTGCTTCCATACCTCACAGAGGCTTATAGTTTTGTTGCATCCAACTTTTTATGGAGTTGAATGAAGAAACTGTTTACTGATCAAAGACTTCTTATACTCCCCATTATAGGGTAGATGACATTGCAACATATTCTTGAGAAACCCACCACCAAAGAGGTTATGATTCAAGTATCTTAAATGGTTTTATACAGCTAACTCAAAAAATCAATCCAATTTTGCACAATTTATGTTACTGATGACCTTTGAAACTGAAGCATTCTCCTTCTTTCTACTTACAAGAGACAGATGGATGAAATCTTCTTCCAGAATTGTCCATCTTCTAAGCTCAGTTGCCTCATCTTTCCACGGATAGAGCTTTCTAGTCAAACCTCTTTCATTGTGGTTCCTCTCAAGAATGCTAGTTCATATTTTTGGGACATTTTTTCAGAGTAAGGGCTTTACAGAAGAAGGCCTAGAATATATACTGCCTAGCATACTACCAGGAATCAGTTTGGCCTTGGGGAAGGACCAAAACCCATCAGCTGATATCAGAATTATAGCAGTGTAGCTTTTCACATTTTTTTGAGAAAATACCTTGTGTATGTTTGATGCCCTGCAGTCTGGGTTGTTGGTTATCTGGAAAAGCACAGCCTGCGTAAAGAAAAATTTGAGCATACTTTGCTTTCCAGACTAGAAGATAAGAGAGAGATGAATTTATTCCTTTTGCCCTACTACAGCTACCTGCAGCAAGGCACAAGCAGTCCACATGCTCCCTCATCCTGTGTTTGCAGCAAGAGAAGCCCTTGTTTTCCATTCTGGAAATTTGATCACCCCGACACATCCAGTATATTGGTCATTTTAGATAATCATAAACCCCTTAACACAATGGCTAGCCAGAAAATAAAACTGGGAGTTTAGTTTCCAGTGTCACAAGACTCTGCTTTCACTTGAAATGCTTTTATCTGATTTAAACAAGAGGATGAAAACCTTATTGAGTGGGTAGTGTAGTTAAAATGAAGTTGCCCAACTGATCTGGCACGTCTGGGGCCGCCTCCTTGTATTAAAGAACTCTTCAGCTCCTGCGGAGTAAAACGTTCTCCTCTTGAAGCTTCAGATCAAAATAAAAACTACATTCTGTCTGCAAGGTATTGATCCATTTGGGACTTATTTAAGCTGCCTAGCTTTATCAGTTCAGGCCTCCTGGGCTCAAAACAAAACTGTGCAGTACTCTCTGAGGAGCCTCAGGCAGACTCTCCCTTCATCCTCCCACCCTGATTCTTCTGTGCCCTAATACCCAGCAAATGTAGATTGCAATCAGCCCTCTCTAAAAGTTTGTGTGCAGATACCAGCGTATCATACCACCGTCCTTTCTCATAACCAAAAAAACCACTCTGCACCCTCTCACAGAGCCACAGAGTTTAAAATCAGTCCTTTGGCTGGAACAGGACTCGTCAGACTTGCAGTGAAGAATGAGGCTGATAGAGCAGCCAGGGGGACTCCTCTGCACAGCTTTGCACACAGCCACACAGCCTCCTATGCTCTCAGAACCGAGGTTATTTTTAGTAAATCTTCTGTTTTGTCCACTTGCAACATCACCATAAACTGTGGGCATCACTGAAGTAGCCTCACTCAAGCATTAATGTTACAACTCAGAAAGCTACAAATATTGGGGGGGCGGAGAGGGGGGAAGTACTCTAGCTTAAAGTAGCTGATAACACAACCTTTTTATACCACAACAAATATTTTATTAAATTTCTAAATATAAATTTTATTCTTCTCCCTGATATGGTGCTTCAGTGGGAAAGCATACACTGTGTGTTTACAGTGCAAAAGCACTGTAAAGCTGATATGGACAGATAGCCTTAACTTACGCCATATAAATACCTTCTTTTTTGTCCCTGTCTAAACATAAGTTATCCCACTGTAATTTCAGCAGTATGGTTATAGCAAATAACCTTCTTAGTGTGAAGGTATTTGTTCTGCTACAGTTTATTCCCAAACAGCAAGGGGAATAGGGGAATATAATGTAAAGTACCACCTAATGATAAAATTGCAATTATACAAGAGCAGCTGTACTGATACAGTTATTTTGGCAAGAAGAAATATGCCCCACAACAAGAATGACTGCTTTAGAAATATGTGAACACACACACATGCAATACAGCCAGTTCACTTTCCCCTGTACAGATCAACACCCACACCAGTCCTGCATGCACAAACCAAAGAACAGAAGCGCTGTGGAGCACAGGACAGGGAGTCAATTCGGGGCCTTGTTAGCTCGGGCAAACATCATCACGCTGCTTCACACCTGAGCTGGGACAGCACAACACTGCGCCAGACAACGCTACCGGCCCACAGATCTCTCTCCGTCAGTCATCAATATCACAGACTTCTTTTTTGTTTCATTTCATTACGTGCTCTTGTAGCTATTTTACATGTATGTCATGTTACCTATTTTTTGCTTTGTCTGGTTACTGCCCCATCGATTCATTTAATCAAATAATATTGGAAACACAGTTGGCAGACGAAATGCATTCAGCTCATCGCTAACACGCTGATGCCCACTTGGGGGTGATGTTACAGTCCTTACTCTATTATTAGCTCCTGCCCACTGCACTAAGTTCGACTTTCATTTGCCATTCTGTTCCTCGGGCTAGAGCGCATTAATACTCCCCTTTGGATTTATTTTCTGTTCTCTACCTCTGGAAAGAAGACCCATGGACTATGTGACACGTAATTAGACAGCATTTTGTACCAGGAGGAACAGTGTATCTGCGGGGCCTTTTTGCAGTTATATTTCACATCTCTAACACTGCATGGAGACACACTCTGATCACATTGAATACAAATCAATAATGTTAGGGGCAGTTTCAGTGAATCTCAGGAGATAAGATCGTGCTCTGAAGCTCACAGAGGCCAATCTTAGATCACTTGTTTCTGAATGTATGATAGATTTGCTGTGCAAGTTCATTTTTGCAAGGACCTAAGCACCTCCTGTGATGTGTGCTGCATGCCTTTAGCTCCTACTGAGACTAATGGGACCTGAAGGGGCTGAACAAATTTCAGGAACAGGCATTTTCCGAGTTATTAAAGGGATTCCTGTCTGTGGACCTGATCCCACACCATGACATATGTCTGCAATAGATGACATGTATTGCTGCTGAAGGAAGCAGAAAATATTCATTCTCTTGAAGGAGGAGATTACAGAAAGTCCTACTGTTAGAACAGAAGACAACCAGCTTGTGAATGGAGCTTGTCAACATGACTGTTAGGAGGCTCTCAGGAAAGTTGGCTGGTGGGGCGGTCAGCCAAACTGGGGTTACCACGGTGTGTGTTAGGAGGGCAAGACATGATTACACTATCATTATTTACCAAGCAAGGTGCAGAATTTTTTCAAGCATGACTGAATTGCATCAGCCCTTGAACACCTGGCTGGGAGTAAAAATGGCTCACAAGCACAGAGAGGCTGGCTGCCATTGCTGCAGATAAACGCACTATCATGAGAAATTCAAGAACAACGCATTTGGTAATGAAAGAAGTATAAATATAGGGCATGTGACCATGCCATCTCCCCTTCCCTATCTGATGCCACAGGAAAAAGTGGAATGACAAAAACAAAGCTTATTTTCATGTTCTTTCCCACCAAGATTAAATAAGATTACAGCAGAAGGGCAGTCACACTGGCTTATATTAGGACAGTGCTGTGAGATTGTGAAGCTGGCTGGGGGAAGAAAAAAAAAAAGCACCAACACAAAAAAATCTCTCAGTAGTCTATTTTAAGGAGTCAGCTTATATAACAGGAAGCAAGCACAGTTATTCTGGATGCTTGAACACCGTCTGTCACATTGCCACAAGCAAAGGAAGTATAAAGAAGTATGTGTGACCATTTGACTGTTAGTTTTAATTAGTCTGTAATAATGTTGGTTACGTAAGTCCTTGCACGTTGAATTAGAGGAAGAAAGTGCCATGGAGACTAAGCCTACATAACATCTAAATCATTCCAAAGCTAAGGGGAAAATAGGTCTTTCGTTGCAAATGGCAAGCTCAGAGATGAGGGCGGCAGTCAGTGTATGGTATTTACCGGCACTAGCCGCTAACACTGGTCTGAATTCTTCAGGGCAGGAATAGACACTTTCAGGGAGGCAGGGGACATGTAGCTGCTCCTTGGCAAAGGAGCATTTTCTGTCCAAAAGCTAAGCCCAGGCTTGGGGAAGAGTAGCTGGAAAGCTGCCCAGAGGAAAAGGACCTGGGGGTGCTGGTTGACAGCCGGCTGAACATGAGCCGGCAGTGTGCCCAGGTGGCCAAGAAGGCCAATGGCATCCTGGCCTGTATCAGAAACAGTGTGGCCAGCAGGACTAGGGAGGTGATCGTGCCCCTGTACTCGGCCCTGGTGAGGCCGCACCTTGAATCCTGTGTTCAGTTTTGGGCCCCTCACTACAAGAAGGACATTGAGGTGCTGGAGCGTGTCCAGAGAAGGGCAACGAAGCTGGTGAAGGGTCTAGAGAACAAGTCTTATGAGGAGCGGCTGAGGGAACTGGGGCTGTTTAGCCTGGAGAAGAGGAGGCTGAGGGGAGACCTCATCGCGCTCTACAACTACCTGAAAGGAGGTTGTAGCGAGGTGGGGGTTGGTCTCTTCTGCCAAGTACCTAGCGATACGAGGAGAGGAAATGGCCTCAAGTTGCGCCAAGGGAGGTTTAGACTGGACATTAGGAAAAACTTCTTTCCTGAAAGAGTGGTCAGGCCTTGGAACAGGCTGCCCAGGGAAGTGGTGGAGTCACCATCCCTGGAAGTATTTAAAAGACGTGTAGATGAGGTGCTTAGGGACATGGTTTAGTGGGCATGGTAGTGTTGGGTTGACGGTTGGGCTCGATGATCTTAGAGGTCTTTTCCAACCTTAATGATTCTATGATTCTATGAGTGAAGCATCAGCTATCTATGTACAATTTAGCTGGAACCCTAGAAGGGTCCCTCAAGGTTGTGGTATACCAGCTAGCTCATTAGCCACTACCCCAACTTAGCCTGCGAGTGCTACAGTGCTGCCCAGAGCTGCTGGTGCAGAGAGCTAACACGCTCCCTCTATCATTTCTCTCTATTAGCACACACGTGTAACACAGGGCAGTATGTGGTCCTCAGTTTCTTAGGTTTCTAGGTTAGGGGTTAGAATTTTGCTAATAGCTTTGGTCACAAACAGTGTTTAGGATGAAGGGATGTACTAGAATTTCAAAAAGACCAGTGAAACCAGTGGAATGTACTAGAATTTTGAAAAGACCAGGGCCTTAAAACCACATATGCGTAATTCTTTTAAGCTTTAGCATACATGGAAAGAGAAATAAAATTATCTGTATCATATTGAAGAGAATGTTGTGTCTAACTCAAACCAGAATTTTGTTGCTTTCATTTCCGATGTCAAACCAGAAAACAATTGTTCATACAGCTTTAGTTACTAACCTGATGAGAATTAAAGGAGGAATTGTGTGGACACTACCCAAGTTTGTGGAGCTTTACCCCAACCAACCACTGCCTGCTTCTCCCAATGCTGCTCAGGTGTATAGATCAGAAGTAGTACATATCCAGAAATGCAATGCCACAGAGAAACTTTGCAAACCTCAAGGAAAAAAAATATAATTTAGGCACTAACATATGTGCACAACACATCTGGGGCAGATTTTCAGGAAATCTAAGTTAGTGTCACTCCACATACTTCTGTATGATTTCATAGCAGCTGGTTCATGGAGAACTTGAAATTTGTCCCACTCTTTATCCCGATTAGATACAAAACTAAAAGCCTCCTAATCCACAAATGACTGTTAAAATAGGAGAAAAAAGATGAAAGGATGAAAGTTAGGTCAGCTAATAAAAATCTAAATAAATATAGCAAATTATAATAACTGAATATTACTAAAGGTTAATGTAATGCTTTACTGGTTTTTATCCATTTAGTCCTTGGTATGCTGATTCAAAAAGAGTAAGACCCATTTAGGCACGTCTTTCACATGTAATATTAAGCCTTCCCTTCATGAAAAAACATCTGCATATCTCAATGCTAGGGACTTTTCATAGTGACTAATGTATAAACCAAGGAAACATATTGTTTTGATTATACTTTTAAAATGGGCATATTGAAAGTTATAAAAGAAGCAAAGAAGGGAATAAAACTCCTCGGATTTGCCATCCAAATAACTGTAATCACATTACTTACATTGCCTTGCATTCCATCATTATCGTTACCTTATTATGGCTAGATAATCAAATGCAAGAAACTTTTCTTCATGTCTTTCTTTGCTCAGATGTTCCTGGTTAGAGCTGCAGCTTCCCTCACGGAAGTGCAATAGTATGGAGGTGAAGACAGCCAGCCATAAAGATCCCCAAATCCACAGGGATGGTGCAAAGCCAGAAGGAAGGGAAGAGTCATGATTCCCTGGGCACATGCTACCACTGCCAAACAGACTTCATCTGAGAAGGCATCTTGACTGAATTTCACAGTAACTTCGCCCCCCCACAGTACCTGCTCTAGCAAGAAGTTTCTCATTTATAGGAGGTTTTGAATAGCACGTTATAAACTTTTCCCTGCAGCTTTCTGAAAGAAACTGCATCCGTTTCTCTCTTCCGTGCTATCCAACGTGTGAGTGTGGCTGTGAAAAAGCGAGATGCATAGCATGTGTGTAACTGGGAGAGGCAGAGAGAGATGCAAACATCTGCTGGGACTCCATTTAACCTGTAACTCACGGATTCCCTTGCAGAGAGCTGAAGACGTTAAGCCTGTAAAATGTACACTGTTTTTCTATACACACATGCACAGAATGTAATTTTTACCTCTGTAATGAAATGAGCTAAATATAATTTACATAGCAAAGTACACATAAACATAAGTAGCTGTAGCATGTATTTCTCTTGTATACATGCAAACCTGGGCTGTTGGAATGGCTAATGGAAAGGGCAAGTCCAATTACTTCAGTGCCAAAGCCAAGGCTCACATGTAACAGCCAAGATGAACTGCATTTACCTCTGCTGCCCTGCTGGTCACGGCTTGTCACGTCAGGAGAGCAAGCACACCCCTGAAGAGCTGCCTTTTTAGCCTACCAGTGATCCAATTTACAAAACAGACCCACAAAGAGTTATGTTGGCACAACAAGGGGAAGGAAGGGGGAGAGGGGCCAGTAAACTGTGCCATGAAATCAAAGTGTAGCCAGAAGTGTGATGAGGACTGATTCCCTGTGTCCCCTCTCTCTTCTTCTGTGCCACCATGGTCCCTTCTTTTATCTTCTCGCCAGCCCATTAATGTTCTCCCAGCTGTTGCCATAATGTGACTTTCAATTTCATTTCTCTAACTACAGTTTGATTTAAGCGTGTTTGCAAAGCAAAAACTCTCCTAAGATTTTAGAAGCACTCTTGCATGTCTCCTTATTCAAATAACGATGGAGCCTGCTCAGGGTTGATGATACACCAGGCAGGCCTAAGGACCTGAGGCCTGATTTTTCATTACCTTGCAAACTCATTAATTGTTTACACCTACACAAAATTCAGATGTTAAAACATTTTAAACTCAGTTGGCCTAGGTATAAATGTTTGCACAAGAGGCAGAATGTCAGAGCAAGCAAAGCATGCCCTCCTAGCAGCAAAGAGACACTCTGAGCAACACCGCACCATCTCCCTACAGCTGCAGGAACCTCAAGTGATTGCATTTGCGTAAGCTCCCAGTAGCATCACATCGCATACAGCATGCACAGCAAGCACACCGCAGTCCGCTCAGAAGAAAGGCATTGCCAGTGGCATCACCAGCACAAAGGGGATGTGACTGAAAGCAGCGTCAGGAATATGTCACTAAGGGAGCACCAGGACAGTGGGGAAGGCACACACTCCTCAGACACAACTGTGGCTTAGACAGACAGAACTGTCTCAAGGATTTGATGCTGTTTACAATTTCTCTGAGACTCCCTTTCTTTCCCAAGAAAAAAAAGTGTATCAGTGTAGCCCAATAGCACAGGTTCTGTTCAAAGTAAAAAACATGAAGACCTAATCAACAGAAAAAAAGACATTATTATCGTACATATTATTAGGAGTGCAAGGTGATGGTGACACTTACTGTTTTTTTTTTTAAAAAAAACCACAATAATATTCTTCATCTTTTTCCTAAGCTTGTACAACACCTCATACTTTTCTGTAAAACAAACTGGAATAAACTGTTCTTACAAAAACTTCTAAAGGTTGTCTGATGCGCATCACTGTCTCTAGCAAAACCAGACTGATACTGCATAGGATCATAGGATAATTCGGGTTGGAAGGGTGGTCTCTAGTCCATCCCCCTGCTCAAACCAGGGCCGTGGTGGTCCCCACTGAGGTCCCCCCAGCTTGTTCATCTCTCTTGCACTGGGAGGCCCCAAGCTGGACACAGTACCTAGACACAGTTTAATGAGCGCTGAGGCGAGAGGGATAATCACTTCCCTCGACCTGTAGCTCTGCTCCAGTACAGCCCAGGACGCTGTTGCCCTCCCTCGCTGCCAGGGCACACTGCGGGCCGTGCCCGCTCGCTGCCCAGCAGGACCCCAGGTCCTCTTCTGCAGAGCTGCTCCCCAGGCAGCCAGGGCCCGGCCTGTCGTGACACAAGAGCTTCGTCCTGCCCAGGGCAGCTGCATCTATACAGGTATATCTGCCGATATACTTCGAAATTTGAACTGATTCTCAGAGAAAAAAACCCCAAACATCAGGGAAGAAAAACAGGCCCAGGAACGTGTTATTCCTTCAGAGAGCCTAGGGCTGGTGGACTCCTAGACCTCCTGTCTTCTCTCACGCTAAGACCAAGATTGCTCCAGTGTGTGGTATTTTTCCAGCCAAGTGTTTAATACAGGGAAAAGTCAGGCTCCCACACTTCTCTGGGATGATTATTCCAGGGGGTAATAACTGAACTCTCATTCAGGAAATTGTTCCCAATATTCAGATTAAGTTTTTCTTTGTTTTATTTCCTCCATTTACTTATAGCTACAACTCATCTTTTATGCTAAATAATTATTCTTCTCTCCCTCTTTGGAGGAGTTACATTCCTCAAATATTTGTGGGCTGTTCTATCCCTCAGGCCACATTAGTCACCATTTAGCCAAACTATACACATTTAGTCCTTTTTATTAGGACTCATTAATTATTCTTAATCCCCTCCTCTGAACTCCCCGATTTCTCAATCTCTCTCACAACACTGCAGCCAGTATTCCCTATGTTCCTGCATCATAACACTGGAGAGGGGAACTCTCCTTTCTGCTTTCCAGTGTTTCTGGAGATATAGAATATAGTTTAGCTGTTGCATACTGCATCTCTCTGTCCCTATGTCTTCTTCGGTGTTATTGCTTCCCAGTGCCAAATCCTGCTTCCCTTACCCACATGGCTAACCCAACTGGAGCAAAGCCCACAAATAGGATTAAGAGCTGGCTTTCTCCTCCATCTGAAACTGTGTTTGCTTCTCTTAGTCTTTTCTTACTTCCTTTTAAATTCATTGCTCTCTTTCAAGATTTAGTACAATGTTCACTTTCGCAGTAATAAAAGGGCCAAATTTTGAAAGGTTTCTACATGGTTTCAGTAGTATCTAAAGCTACTGAATGTTAAGCATCTAAATACCTAAAATCTGGCTTAAATACTATTAACAATGTATTGTGCTCAAGCCAATACGTTTGAGACAATTCATAGGCTGATATTTAGGAATCAGTTTTCTTCCCAAGTACAGTACTTTCAGTGCTGTATACTTTAGTTCCAATAACAAGGTAGGCATAATTATGTCTCACTACTGCCCTATTTTATTTTTAGAAATGCAACGGTTCTTGTCACCATGGGCGCTTTCTGTAAGTGTTGGCTGTAAAAAAATCCTGACTTTTAAAAAATAACAGTAGTGCCCTGCTGCAACTAATGCTTTTAGTAATCAGCTAGTATTTAATAAAAATACTGATTTTGAGTATCTGCCTCACTGAAACAACAGGGATTCACTGCTGGTATCAGTGGCTTTGGCTCATACCATTAAAAGTTCTGAAATGCTAAGGAGATGGCTCTGAATCACACTAACTCGGAAGATGGCTATAGAGGCAAGGACTGGGGACCAGGTACAGCACATATTTATGGAGTACATCCTACCTCCCACAGAATCAATCTTTCTTAGTGGCTCAGCATATGTTGAGAGAGTGAATAAAGAACATATTCTTATCCCTTTCTCCACCCGTTGGGATGCTTTGTACCCTTGGAGAGGTAAAGAGGGAGCAGGGAGTGTGAATTGACTTCTCTCCTTCCAGTGTGTGAAGGCAAAGGAGCATCCTGTCCCATTCCTCCCACAGCCTCAGCGCACACCTACGTAAATAAAGCTTAGGCAGAGACCTCTGCAACGTAAGTAGCAAGAGAAGGCAAATCACAAGCCTGGCAAGACGAGACATGGTGACATAAATACTCATCTCCTGAGCAGCCCTCGCAGTCAATGGAAAACATTTATCAGACAAACAACTCCCACTCTTACAGAGCAGCTTTGGCTAAGAGTATGGGAGCTGTATCTTGTCCACAGGTGTCCATAGCTACTAAAGTGTCTCTGAGAAGGCTGAAATGACAAAGCACTACCTAGGATAAATTTACTGGATCCAAAGTTAACTGACAGGTCAACAGATCCTTTCCCAGGTGCTACAATGTCAGAGTATGCCAGAAAGATGATAAAGTTCAGAGGAGCCTTGACTACTCCCTCAGTGAAGGACCTTGTTTTTCACTGACACTCTCAACGTTTTTCACTATTTAATAGTGGGTTAAAAGATCAAGCAAATATTCTCTTCTGCTGGCGTAACATTTCTTTCTCTAGCAGAAACCTAACTGTTCTGGCCATTTATATTACGAAGTCCAAATGTTAGCGACATACCCTGTGCCTGTGCTCACTGTCACTAATCTCTGACTTACCTTCAGATACATGCCACATTTTATATTTCACGTGCTAGTCTCTGTCTCTGTCAAAAAATCTCTTAAGGCTTTTTTAGATCCTACCTTCCAGGTCTACAAAATTTTTCTCCAGTTTGACTGGAGTTGTCTACAAGTATGAGGTGGCCAACTGTAATATACAACGCGGATATATTCCAGCAATTGTTCTATTGCAGTTGGCTAAGTTGCAGAAGTCCTTTTGACAAAGGGATCTGGGCTTTGTTGTTTAAGAAAAAAAAAAGGCTTTTTCCAAAATTTGGATTTTTGTTCCATCTAATGTTTTTTTTTTCAACATTTCTATCAAAATTGGGTAATTTATTTGCTGAAAATCTATTGTGAACTAGAATATTAAATAATGAAGGTTAAACCTTAAGAAACAAGAAGAAAGGCCATTAAGTACTGTTTACAGCTTAACATGTTCTCTACAGTTGAGTTACTAAAATGGCAAACCTTGGTACTAAATCCAGACTGTTGAAGAAATGCCATTCCAATCTAGCTGAGGACTTGCATGCACAATATTTCCTTCATTTCTGCAGGGTATTTCTTCCCTTGCCATGGTCCGTTAGAGAACAGTCACAGTGTGCAGCCACTGGTCTTGGCCAGGAAGACACCGCACCACTTGACTGGCCAAGCTGGTGATGCACAGATTGCTACTTACTCAAGAGTCTTAGATCAAATGAAGCATGCAGTGCTGTACTAGCAGTCAGAAGATGTGTTTATGCCTGGCTCCCACAGAATTTCTTGCATTTCCTCAGAAGCTGCAAACTGCTCGTTATAAAGAGGACAGTGAACTAAACAAGCGTGAACTTGATCCAGAAGTTATTTCTGTTCTGCAACAACTGCTGCTTGACACACCAACTCACTGCCACTTGGTGACATGCCAGCATACATCCTGTTCTGCAGGAACCCTTTGATACTACTTTGGCTCTGCCTACTGCAATGATGCATCCTTTGCTTCATTAGCTGATGCAGTTTTTGCTTCATAAGAGCATAGCTCTGATTTGGCAGGCATGACCACAGCAATACCTAGTAAGTCATGACAGCGCTGTAACAGTGTGACCACCATCTGGCTACTCAGACATGCTCTTCTAAGCCACAGTCCATAGCGGACCTATGACATTTTGTATTGCATGGGGGTACAGGCAGCATTTCATGTTCACCAGTCAAGCCACATAAAAGCTAACGTGTATGGATTCTGAAGGTCTTTTAGCAAAAGAGGTTGTTTTACACTTTCTCCTCAACATGACCAGGATGTGGATAGGAAAACTCCAGGGCTAGGAAGATGTCAGCCAGAAATACCACGGGGAGCCTATCAAAGGGCTCTGTGGCAAGGAAGGCATTCCATGGCAAGAACATGATCCAGGAATAATTAGATTAGAATTTTCTGCTGACAATCCCTCTGAAAGATAAAAGAGGTGAAAAGAAAGAGAAACGTGAAACTGTATTCACAGGAAATTAGGAAAACAAACAGAAATGCAACCTAAGGCAGTGCAAGATATCTAATTGTGACTTGCAAAACAATACTTCTATTCCATCTTTCTTCTTTTTTTAATTGGCAGGATCTGCGGCAACTGATTATAATAATCTAAATTAATTTACATTCTGAAAAGAATGTAGGAAAAGAAAGCAATCTTACAATGAGTAATGTAACAGCCATGAGTGGAGACACTGTTTAGAGGCAACTATTCTAACTACAATCTGTGAAGAACATTATTTAAGAGTTTTCATTAAAATTGATAACATTTTCATTTGGGAATGCCTTAGGTTTAAAACAGCAGCTACACTGTATGACTAGACTGGGTCTAGCTTGTATGTTGGTTGGTCTATTAATGAATTAACCAGACCCACACAATTCACTATACTGTCTGAGTTTAAAAGGCTAAAAGTGCTGTTTGGGCAAGGGCTTTATATACAACTAGAGGAGGGCCCTCCCTCAGGCAGCATAGACATGCTCTAAGCCAGAAAGAAGCCCAATACCAAAAGTCATAGTTAGGCTCCTTTTAGAAGGGCAGTTCTGACAGAAGCAACAAATAATTAGAGTGCCAAATGCTGAATCAGTAACTTTCTTTTCTCTTCTCAGATCTGCCCATAAATTCACATTTATGTCACCTCCAGTGAGGGGAAGCGCATAGAAAACAATTAGGTATATACATAATGCTAAACCATGTGAACCTGATTTAGCTGTCCAAACAAATAGTATCTCTAGCTTCTATAAAGTCTATGGAGAGAGATAAACTCCTCTAAAAGACATTGAGAGCATCTATATTAGGTTCCTACTCAAAGCTGATGCCTGTAGGAGTTCAGCTTCTCCATAGATTGAGAATTTCAGCAGCTGGTTTAGTAAGAACATCCTTCATTACATACAAATTAGTTTAATACTACAGCACACAACTGATATGGCCTCCTCCAGAGACTTGCAGAACATCACAAGGCTGTCACTTCTGTTCTTAGTTGCACATGCAGGTTTTCTCCACATCTTCAACTTCAGAAGCACCTCTAAGTATCTGCTGCCCTTTATAATAATTTTTCCAAAACATTTGTCTTCCAAGAAAACGGTTTTCTTTTTCTGACTCAAAATGAATTTTTTCTTTCATATTAGCTCCTTAATCAAATATATGCCCGCATCTCAAGAAGTAAAATATTTAGTTTTCATGATTAGACAACCAAATATTTATTCATAAGTGCACCCACCAGGAACAGGAACATACATAATCACTGATTTTTATCGTAGTTAGTACTTCCATTCCTGAGCCACTGACAACTAAACAATGAACTTTGAAGTGAGCCCTCTATAACTTCAAAACATCACAACTATAGAGGTCGTCTTCACCTAGCACATGTTTTTGCACAGCTTGGTCCAGTCCCTTTGAGGTTTAGACTGCAGGTGCTAGCGCTGGAATCAGGCAGTATTCAGAGAAAATGCAGGGACAGGGGGACATCATGGTACCTGGTACGCCAGTGACACGGAGCCTACTATACTGGGGACATGGAAAAGGAACAAAAGCAAGGAGACAACAACAACATGTGAAGAGAACAAGGGTAAGAAGTGTAGTGATGTGAATTATAAATCACAGTAGAGGCAAATAGAGACAATTGACTGAAAAAGAAATCATGAAGGAGCACTGAAGTGTGTTGAAATGCAATTTGTTGTTGAGCACCCTGCTCTCCACTGGATCTGACATTACCTGCCTGATCCAGAATGATTTATCTGCTGAAATTCTAATGCATATTGCATCCACAGTCAATTCACTGTCAGAAGACACTTTCTGCGCAAAGCTTTACCAAAGCAGTAAAACAGAGCAGCCCCTCTGCAGAAACTCCTTCACACAGAAATCCTTCATCATGAACTCCCTTTGCACATGAAAAAACCTTTCAGCAGCAAAATTCACTCACGGTGAATGAACAGATTAGCCAAAAGTTTGCAGAAAATTCCATTTGCAGTTATCTGCATCATCTAAATCATTCTTTCCGGACAGCCACAGTGTAAAACCACTCAAAGCCAAATAAAAGCTGCAATAATGTTATTCTTAAGCACAAGCTTCCCTCAGTTATGTCTTCATATTCCAGTCACTTCTTTACATGAGTAACAGTTTCAGTGGATAGAACCTATTTATTTATTTTGTATCGTGAAAAACTGGCTCAAAAAGTTTTAATCTTCTCTGTACTGACAGATCCAATTTTTCCAACCACAGTTGACTGTACCTATGCCATTTTTGACAGATGCTTGCCCATTCTACTCTTAAAGACAACCTATGATGGCAACTCCACAACTTTCCTAGGCCATCTACCCCAGTGCTCCATTATCCTTACTATATAGGAAGTTTTCCAAATGTGCAATCTGAAACATCCTTACTATAATTTGTCCCATTCATCACAAACGTGGTGGAAATATTATCGTCTACTTTTTTTAGACCATTATTGAATCCCTCCTCAGTCTCCTCTTTAAATAGCCCTGTTTCTTTTGGCGTATCCTTGGAGATTTTATTTTCTAGATACGATCCTTCTCACCACTCTCCTCTGTCCTGTTCCCAGTTTGTCCACCTCTTGCTGGAAGCAAAGAGCCCAGGCACATGGCCGCTCTCACCATAGCCAAAGGTTTGGTTATAACTACTAATTCTTTTTCTATTGCACTATTGTGTACCCCTGTAAACATACCAAAAGAAAACACAACCCTCATCTTCAGATTCACAAGAGGTAAAAAGTGGCTAGCACTAAATATGGAAGTGGTGAGTTTTTTCCAAAAATGCTTAAGACACACTTGCATACCCTTTTAAATCTGCTGCTTTAAGTACTTAAAACCAAACCTTTAGAAATCCTGTCCTTATCTTTTAAGTGAAGCATTCTTTCAGCCAAAAGACAGTTTCAGATGTTTTGCTGAGCATCAGCATTCACCACTACCTGGTGTGCTTACCCCACGTTTGAAGAACACCCTGACAATCCTTTGGAATTTAAAAAAGAAAAATCTTCTAGTAACAAACACAGCAGGTGAGGGTGCTGTTTTGATTTAAGCTTTTGGTTGTGGTACAACTTTGCTTCCACCACAAAAACAAAGGGAATTTCACCAGAGACTTCAGCCAGAGCCAAATCAGGTCAGGACCAGAACAAAAGTCCTCTCCTGCAGCACATGCAGAAGGTGCATCAGCACAAGTCTTACAGTGTCACCTGCCACTTAGATAACTAAAACCCACCGCTGTGCCTATATTTGTACATAATATGGGCAAGGAATCGTATTTTGGCCTCAAGACCAGCTGGTACAGCACTCAGCTAAACGCTCTCAGCCCTTAAAACAGGGTGCCTGTATCCAATCACAGCCACTGGGGATGATCTCTGGTCTATGCTAACCCGTGAACTAGGCCTAGGCCTTCTCTGAGAGAGCGCCAAATGCCCACGCTAACTCTTGAACAGCACAGGCAATTGCCTGTCATTGCTCGGGCCCGTGCATATCCATGCTACAGTCAGGAGGTCCATAAGGAAACAGCAGGCTGTGGGAGATGGGGGTGACAGGAGGTTTTAAGGATTTGGTAATGTATGACTGAAAATAAAAAGAAGGACAAAGTTTGTAAGCATATGAAAATATCACTTTTTCCCATTCAAATCAATTTGGCGTGACCCCAGCTGGTCACCCAGAGAGAGAATTCAACATGGCAGATAGGAAATGCCTGCCTCAGCACTGAACGCTGCCTCTTTTTGCCCAAAAAATAGGAAGAAAGCGCCTTCTGTTAGAAGGGGTAGGAAAGGATAGGGAGGAAGGAGGCAGGGGCAGCTGCCCTGCAAAGTCATCCACCACCAGCGCCCACCAGTCCCCTGTCCCCACGGCAGGACAGGGCTCAGCGGTAGGGCACTGATGCCAGGGGAGCTTCAGTCAAGGGAAGAGAGAGTCTTAAAACCTATAATCAGACCTTATACTTCATGTGAAACTAAGCAAAATGATGCCTTATTTCTTCATCACTGAGGTTTTTTTTCTTTGGTTTTCTTCTTACTCCCACTTCTGGAGCGTTATCTTATTCTTTCAAGCCAGCTGTTTGAACTCTGGAAATACTACCTGCACTGTTCAGGGCTTCAAGACAGTAAATCTTAGAAGCAGAAAACAGTTGCTGCTCTTAAGATTAAAAACAACTCTGCATCTTTTCCCTTGATAATGTGCCTATGAAGTTTAGTGAGTTTAGACCGCAGCATAACCCACGGTGGTTAAATCTCAGTCTTGCCTCCATGGATTACATGCCATTTAATGTTTCAAATAAGTCATGACACTACCTTTTCAACTTCTTTTTTTTTTTTTTTTAAAATGGGCAGTCTCAGCCAAGCCAAATGCACTGTTTTTTTTTTTTGCTTGCAAGTAGACACTTAGCAGCCCTGGAGTAAGCTGTGAGCCAAGTCAGAAAGCCTTTACATTCAATTAGTAGCTTTACTTTTCCTCTTGGATTTGTACTGCAGAAACCAATTTAGGATGAGAATGAGCAGAATCCTGGGAGCTGTCAGGAGCGTGGCAGCGCGCTAAGCAGAACTCCGCTTGACAGAAACCACACAAAGAAAATACTGAACTCACTTCCCTGCCCTTGGCTCTCCCAGTCACCTTCGCATGCAGTGCTCCCAGATCCCCTCTTCTCTCATTTCCAATTGTTCCTCTTCTCATATCGTGCTTGATGGACAGCGCAATCAAATGTACTGTAGAAAGGGAATTAGGGAAACTAATCGGAGGAATGCACATCATTGTCTACTTGTTCACTTCTCTTCTATATTTTTCTTTAAATAATTATCTGTTTCGTTAACTTGAGTTGGAATCTGAAGCAGGATTGACAACTTCTATTTCTTATGTTAACTACATGACGGTCTATTCCAGTGGACACTGAGAGCTCAGACTACATGCCATGGTAGGAAAAGAAAGAGTGGAAAAAACCACAACATTTATTTAAGCTGTTTGTATTACACTCTTAATTTTTCAAATTTTAAAATACTGTTTGATATGTGTTTGAATGATCAGTGAAGTAGTAATACCAGTATTTTGGGGAATTTTCAGACATAAGTCTGAGAGGATCTTTCCTGCCTCAGACCAAAATAACAGTAAGTAAGGCCTGCCTCAACATTAATTTTTATCAAGCACCCAATCTAGCCACTTACAGAATCTATCATATTAGGCCTCAATGTTATAATCCTACAAGTATCTGAAATTACATTACATCTAAATGGAATAACCAATAAAACATGTCACTTTGCTCTGGTTCTTTTTGAGGATGACACTAATTTATGTTTCCAGAATTCCAATTACATCGCTAGACCACAATTAACCAATACAGTGGAATGATCCATAACACGCATATGGAAAAATGATCTGAAATTTCATTTCAGATCAAATTGTAGCCTTGTTCCACTGAACAATACTGCCAGGATCCTCAGCAGTTATCACTGAGTGGATGCTCTCCAGAACAGCCTGTGTGTGCAGGGAATATCTAAAGTGTCAAGGACTGCCAAGGACATAACATCTAAAGCCTCTGAAGTGCTCGAGAGAGAAAAAAAATAGGGCTCTTTACCCCTTTCCTGCAATTGTGCACTATTTGGTACAATGCCTTCAGCTTTCCTTGCAGTCAGGGAATGCCTGAGAAATTCCTCCTGGGAGGACCTAAATTTTTTTCCATGTCTTTTGTAAGCATGGCTGGTCAAAAACAATTCTTGTGTAAGAGATCTAACACAAAATTTTATTTTATGGAAATGTAAATGGTTGGGGTCTTTTACTGGACATCTTTCCTTCACAGAAGGCACACACAGCATTGTACTATCAATAATACCTAGTCAAGGTAGAGAACTTAGCCCACATAAAAGATTAAAGAAGAAATCACAATTCTGATGAGGCAGACAAAGTTCCAATTAGTTTCCAGCATCAATTTTTTGACCCAAATCTTTCTTTTTATATTTTTTTTAAAGGAAGAGAGAGGAAGGGTTACTACTTCTTTAAAAAAGCTTAATATAAAATATAAAATCTAATATAAAATTTAGACAGCAATAAAATGTTTTAAATTTTCATCAAAAACATCTACACACATTGATTTTCAGGCAAGCCCTGTTCACAGCTGCTCTGGAAATAAAGGCATGCTACAAAACGTCCAAAATGCAATCTTTTCTACACTATACTTGCTTTAACACACAAGATCACATCTCTTCTTCCAGTGGCTGAATTTTAAAAGTATTAAAACCTATTACTTATACACAGTTAATGGACTAATTCCTTTAGCTCAAGTAACAAAATGGGCTTTCTGAGTCCAAAGCTCCTAGAGCTTAGTCCACCACTCTAAGTTCAGTCAATCTCTCAGTATTTCAGGACAATTTAACGATCTCAGATAAACAGTAGCACAGATGCAGAGACTCCGAAAGTGACTTTCTGCCCTGCCACCCCAGGCCCACCTCAGCTACAAGCCCTGGTGCTCCACTAGGCACATGACACCAACCATGAGTGCCCTTGAAGCACAGTACAAGATACTAGCTCCTGCTGGACCCAGTCGCAGAAGGATACCTGGAGCTAACAAGACAAGCCAGACCCAAGTTGACATGCCTCCACATGAGCTGCTCAGGCAAGGCTTCCTAGATCTGTAGGTTCTTGGAAAACATCTTGGTTGCAATGAAGAGCAGCACACTCTGCCTGAGCAAATAATCCTGGCCTCCTATCTGCTCCGCAAAAGTCAGCATTGGATTAGTAGCTCCAGCACAAAGCTATCCAAATTGTGGATATGCATAATGGTCACTCAGCTGTCTCTCCTTAGTACTGCATTATCTGGGTTTTTCAGGCTGTTTCAGTTCCCCTCTTATCTTGTGTAATGGAGAATCAACTATAACACAGAATTATGTTAAATGCTGGTAGAAGCATTCACGAGCCACATAATACCTCTTGCTATAAGATAGGGACAGTTTCCAAATACAGCAAGCAATGTTATTCCTTTCAAAACACGTATGCATAAAGTAACAGGCCGGTTCACCGAACTTATCATTAAAACTGGGTATTTGGGACAGGAGCACGTACAGGTATAAATGGCTATGTGCCGGCATATGTTGGTGTGCTGTGTGTGCATAAGCTCATACGCACCTACTCATGCTCTGCAGCAAATGAATTTTCCCAAAAATAGCTCATTATATTGTAAACTGAGTTATACTGACAATAACTAACCATGGCAACTGCCAAATGTATAAAAAGCATACAAACACTCTTTTCAAAGCACAGTCTGTGCATGAATCTGCCTTTTTAAAGCTTGTATGAAAACAGTGGGATGCAATAATACAAGCCTAATTTGTGAAATTCTGCAAAAGAGAAGGGAGGAGTTGAGTAAGTTTCTGAAGAAGCTATATTATAGAAGAGATTTTTTGGTATTAAAGTCAAAAGCATCATCCTGCAGTCCTGTCTGACCTTCTGCATAACACAGGCCACAGAAACTCACTCAGCAAGTACTGCTATGAGCCCACACCTTCTGTTGAGATATCATGTATTGTTTAAATACTTTAGAGAAAAAAAAAGTCATTCACTGCAGAAGTCTCTTGCAGTCTTCTAAGGCTGACAGCTCTAAGCCGCATTTTTAAACCCTGTGCAGGTACTGAGAACATTGACAGGATACATATGTTACCAGATAGCTAAATAACATGCATGAAAACCAAATCAGTCACAATATGACACTACCAAGCACTACTTGCGTTTACAAGTAGTATCTACTGCAATACAGAAGATGACTGTAAAACGCAATTTTACCGGGCATGAACCATAAAATGCACTAGACATGCATTTAAACATGCTCAAATATTTGCCTAAGATATTTTTTTGTATGATAAAAAATTCATAATTTTAACAGCAAAGTGTCTATGTCCAAAAAAAATTTTGAGCCATCTATATATGGTCCATAACAAAACATACTGAACATATTTGCATGGAGAATGTTTTCCTCTCCACATATGGGATCTTTTTTCATTAAATGGAAAAATTGAAAAACTTGCCAATGGAAAGGGAAGTTTCATTGAAGAGCTTGCTTTCACAGCTAAGACTAAGGAAAATGGCTAATAGTCCCAGCTGTGTACAGATTACGCAGCATGCAGTAACAAAAAAAAGTTAATAAATAAACAAACCAAACAAAGGAAAGGGCATGCCAGCAAAGCTGACATCCTTGGCATCCACTCGACATGCTTAAAAGCATGAAGAAATTACCTACTCTATCACCTGGGGATAGAGCATCTTTATGCACCTTCAGGAGCTCACAGATGCTTGAGAATGTAACAACTTAGCTTTTCTATCCCAGAGCTGGGCAGGAGCCTGTCTCTACTGTCATGGAGTTTGAGGACGACATAAGCCACAAGGTACTCCTGGATATTTTTCTGAGGGTCCTAAACCAAAATCAAGTCAGTTTTGACAAGCTGCTGGCAATAATATCAAAAGCACTGCCAACATGCTCAAGGCATTCAATATGTTAACAGGTCGTAGACCAGATGCTATTCATATTACTTCTGTTGAACTTACCTTTGATAATATTAGGAGTTCAGCAAAAAATACTCTTCCCCTCACCAGCATCATCAGCACTCTCATCATCACACCACTGCCACCAATCCAGAAACTTCAAAAAGCCTAAGAAAGGAATGATCCCCAGGGTATCAGGATACACCACACCTACAGACTGCAGGCAAGGGCTAAGCTGTCAAGACAATCCATCCACCTACAGATGATTTCCTGCCACACTTGTTTTCCTGCAGGGCCTTCAGCCAGGGGCAGGGAGTGGGCTGTAGGAAGATGAATTGTTCTGGCATCATCAGCCAACTCCTGGCCACTCTCTTCCCCAAGGGCTCGCTCTGCTGCCTCTCCCTGTCACGTGGCCTGATGCACATCCATTATATGAACAAGACACAGGTTGGCATTGTGAAATGATGGGTGCAACCTACAGGCTGATCTTGGGATAGAAACATGTTCAGTCATGTGAGGGGAGACACTACATCAGGCCACAGGTACCTGCAAAAAAGAATGCGCATCGCTGCTATCCAGGGACCAACAAGATATGATACAGCTTTTGGATACAGGTTTTTGCCTGCTTGGTGTGTCGTTGTCTGCTCTTCTCAGTCTTCCTCACGCTGGTACAAGCAAAGGGAACAACCAAATCTCTCTGCAAGTCTACAGGCTTCAGTTAGTATTCTTGATACATTTGTAGGCAAAGCCTTCTCTGGGAACAGAAGTGTACAGAGGAGGACTTCAGGAATCTAGTAAGTTTGCTTGCTTAAATCAATTAGTGGGAAAAAATTAGTAAGTTTAGATCTCCACAGCTCCAATGATAATTCACTTTACTTTGGGGATAACTAAAGGCAATCCCCAAAGAGGGCTGGATAACACATGCTTGCTTATTTGGGGCAACATTTTTTAACAGTAACCTCAGTAGTATTCAGGTAAAGGCTGATTTCTGAGAACAACTAGCAATGGGAATGAGTAAGGCCATTACTTCTCACATTGCCTAACGCAATTACACAACGTCTGCTCACAGAACACTGTCACAAGACTTTCGTCCACCTGCACTGCTTCATTCAGAAGAAGAAAGTCTTATCTCCTCTATTTTGGTCTGCATTAAAATGCTCCCATTGAAGCTAGTAGCAGTGTTAGCATTAGGAGCAGAATCGAAATCCAAATCACATACCCAGCTCTTGCCATTCACTATTTTGAAAAGGCATTTCCTGTTGTTCAGAACTGCTTTGCTATATAACAGTCCGTGCTAAGGGAAAACAGGAATCTCCTGCTGTTGCTAACATACACCAGAGATCTACCATAGATAGAAGAGACACTAAAAAACACAATGAAAACTGCCTGGCAGTACACCTCTTTTGTATCCAGTGGTTAATGATTTTAACTAAAATCTGCTTTCCTTAAATATCTTTATCCACAAATCTCCCTTTGCCCACCTAAGCCATTACAGCTTCTTTAGTGACTGCTCCTCATCTGTCTGTTAGCATTATTTAAATAAGTTATCTGATGTAAAAGCACTGGAGTAACTCAGCAGTTGAGGGTGAAAATGCAAATGCTGTGGTTATCAGAGCTAACAGAGCCAGCCTGTCTGCAAGCCTTTGCATGCACATTGGGATGACTTGCTCACCGAGGCTTGGGAATGCTCTGTCACGTCAGGCCCCAACACACTGTACTCCTTCGTTCTCACAATTAAAGCTCGGGATGTTTTTTTTTTTAAGGTGATATGAACATATCTGAACAGGTAAGATGGAGCTCAGCTACAAATACGGTACTGGGGCGTCTAGGGAGCTGGGTTTTAAAACAAGGGCTTGAAAGTGACACAGCATCCCTGTAGTGAGGAAAATCACCCAATCCCATCCACGGTCCACAGATACAGAACGTTATTCACCTTGATTCCACTGTTTGAATCTGGGCACTGGGTCTACATTGGACTCCTATTGTTTCTGTCCAATCTTTAAATTCTTTGTTTTAAGGAAAAAGGAAATGGCAGCAACTGAAAAGCATAATGTCTTGAAAACCATTCCCTCCCCCTTAGCCCCACTCCCTAAAAGGCTCGTTTCAACAGCTCCACAGAAGTACCAACTTAAATTCATTATTTCCTTCATGCAGTGTAACACCAGCCCCAGCATTTCTCTCCTCTCATTTTCTCCAATGGTTGCCCCAGATAAACAGGCCTTAGTTTACAGACTGGGTTTGCCACACGCTCCTCTTCATCACAGTTTCATTTCTAATGAAGGTTTTGACACTGGTAAAGGAAATGATAATCTGCTACTGAACTTCTAATTAAGCATACAGAGCTGATAGTGATAACGTTAGTGTCTCTGCCTGACTTTTCACTTTAAAGGCCCTTGAGGTTTCCAATTCAATTTCTAGCTTCTCCGATCACACAAGAATAATGACATTGAAAATGCAAGTAGTGCAATATGGCACACATCCTCAGCAGTGCTCAGTACTGAGGGTAAGCCGTAGGTGGCAGAAACAAAATCCTATCAAAGGAGAAAACCTGAGACAAAAGAACTTCAACCAGCAGAGATACAGGCACATTTTCACTTTAGTCTCCCATTTGACCCATGTTAAAGTGTCGGTAGGCTTGCAATCACTGCATTTCTCTTTGTTCAAAGGCCTTCTTTTCCATCAGAGAAGGTGGATATATTGAACTGCTGATCTTTCTGTGCTTGGCCGTTCCATATAGGATCTATACAAAACTGTCTTCTACATTTTTACTGAATTAGTATCTTATATGTTGAGAAATCTTAACGTTCTCCTACACCTGTAGATTTTGTAAAGTTTTATCATGTTAAACGTTCTGTAAGTTTCTTCATTTCCCTTCCAGATTAATTGGCCATGCAACCTTATTACTTGAAGGGACTATAAATTATGTGAAAACACTACCTATGTGTTGTATAAAAAGCGTGTTGAGAAGCACAGGGTTTGGAGTCTCCACATAAACAGAAAACACAGGGTAGAGGGGTAAAGTTTATGTGTTTTCCTCCACTAGATATTTCTATAAGGTATCAAAAACTGTCAAATGCCCTGACAACTCTAGAGAGTCTTGAGTCATTGGACCTCGGTACTCAGGTTTGTCTTGGAAATTCTAAACCTGATATGGGAAAGCCATACTTACAGTTCAAACAAGTCAGTATGTGTATATTGACCTCTACTTCAGCCCACATGCACAGTCGAATGGCGGGCTTTGCACAATGTCCAAGATGCAAAGAAAGTTACAACAACCCTTAATTAGTTCTCTTAAAGAGAAAGAAAAGCCAAACAAATTATGCTTTTATGTTAATGGTATCTAAAATATGATTATCATACCCTAGATCAACGAAAAGCACTAACTATTGTGTCACAGATTATCACTGGCTGCAATGCACAAATACATGTGAAATATTTAACACAAAACACTGCTCTTCCAGCTCCAGAGATGTAGCTTGGTCATATATTACTTGAATGTACAAGAAAGGCGCAATATAAGCTAGCAGTACAGAAGACAGAGTGCATTTGTATCAAGGGATGGAGGGGCTATATGATAAAGATTTCTTTTGTGCTCCCATCCACAATCCAAAGTTCTCACTAAATTTAAAAAGTCAGTAATAGCTTCAAACTGAATAGGACACTGTATGCCGTGCTTTCAGAAATTCAGAGGAAAGTGCAACAGACAACAAAATTTACCACTTGCAGAAAAGGTACTCTCTATATTTACATTTATATTGAAACATATAGGAAACAATAAGCGATACTAATAATACAGTGCTGCAGCCTGTATTGTTATCCTGCCTTTCACTTACTCTGATATAATATTTTATCTTACAAAGCACATATTGTTTATACTGTGGCATATTTAATATCATGACTTAAGTAGAGAAAAATAGTGCAGGCACCTCAGTGTTACATGACGGCTTTTTTTTTTTCTAAGAAAAGTTTTTACTCAATCTTTTAGTAAGCTTTTTATAATTTGAAAAACATTTGTAATTTCACATTTTTTCCCAAATACAGTATAAGCCTAAGAGAATGCAGGCAGATACATCTATTTATTATGTTACCAATTAAGGACACAGTTCTACTTTTCTTCTACAAAGAATGTATACAACTAGAGGGTATTTTTTTCAAGTCATACTTCATTGGGTTTTTTATCCTCTTCTCATGGGAAATTCCCATCAAATATAATAAGGGTGAAACCAATACAAGTTTGAAAGAAATTAAACAAACTCTATAGAAATTACTCTAAACAACATATGGGTCATAGGAAAGTTCAAAAAAATATTTGTGTAACTAACTGAATTCTATAGCAGAGAGATATTACCCATTTAAATCCCATGAGCTGCTTTAAGAAGTCTATGAATAGGAAATAGCCCTCCAAATTCTACAGGACTTTTTAATCAATGAGACAAATACCCCAGCTCTTCCCAGAAGCAATCTAAGAGGAGAATGTGCACAAGAGCAGTGGAAAGTTTTCAGAAAAATAACTCATTTTAGCTTCATATTTTAGTAGGTTTTTATAAAGAGAAGTGCAAGTGAAGGCATGAGGGAAGCAGGAGGAAGAGACAATCATGAAAGCTCACTTTTTACACCTTAGTAGCTGATAGGAAATAATGAAGTACAAAATAATTTAAAATATTCTTATCATAATGGACCAGAAGATGGAAAACTACCAGTGAAAAGGAGGACACAATGAGATAAGAGGTATACTAGCATAAGAAAATACCGAGCCGGCAAAAAAACAGAGGCATTCATGCTGACCCTTATTCTATGGGTCTCAGTCAGACAAAACTCTTAAGGAAGAATCAACATTTTTGGTCAGCGGTTTTTATTTGGTGGAGAGTGGAAGGGAATGGGGAAGGGAACTTTTAGTTTCCTTCTTTAGCTGGAAAAATAGGATTGACCAGCAGTGAGTCAATGCAACCAGAAGGATATTTTAAAAGCCAAGAATTCAAATATACTATGAAAATAACAAATGCAGAAGTGGAGCTGTTTGAAAGAACATTTCTGAAGACTTTCTTGCTTCATTTAAAATGCAAGGCACTTGTCTTGGAAATGATAAATTGAGACAATACTTTCAGGCTCCCTTGGTGCCATTACACCCAATCATACAGGGTGACATTTCTTTGATTTCCACTCCAAGACTTCATTACATCTTGTATAATTTCCCACCAAAAAGAACTCAGAAGGGAATAATTCAGTTAGTGTACAAGTATATTTTTCTATGTCTATATCTCTGTTCCATGTATATTAATAATTGACATGTTCTGTAAATTGACAAAATGATCAAGCATTCTCATTTTAGTCTCTGACTTTGGAAATCAAACTGCAGTCTTTAAGTTATGTTTTAAATAAACTGTGAATAAAATTACTCTAGCCTTGTAATAGAAAAAATAGCATCTGACAATTTTGGTTCTGGTGTTTGAAACTGCTAACCCAACCTTCAGCAACCTGTCTGTGAGGTTCTGGCCTAGCCCACACAAGCTGTCTATGCTGAACTCGCAAGGCTGAGTATCAGAAAATCTAAGTGGCAGTACAGGCACTTTCTCATAGTCTTATTCAGAACTAATTTGGCCTGTTATGAGGCTGCCAAGTCAAATAGCCACTGTGAAAAACCAGAAGTAGAGGACCCTGTAGGATAGGGTCTGACAGCAATAAAAGCCTCAGTACTATGGCACTGTCATCCTCCTTCTTCTGGACAACTGTTAAAAACACATTTGAACAGATCTCTTGCCCATTTATCCACTAAATGTGTTTCCTGCTTGAATACTTCATTGCCTCTTGCATCCACAATGCAGGCTTGTGGTGTTGTGAAAAAGGAATCGTGTTATCCATCTTCAAAGGTTTTGCTGCATTTTCCAAAATCCAGTGAAGCATATATTACAAAGGAAAAAATGTAAAGCGAGAGCACTGTGCTAACCACTAACACAGTAGGACTGCAATTCAGAGAGGATTACCAATTCCTTAGCACTGCCTTTTCAGCCACTGTGTCTTACAGTGTATTAGAGAAATTGTTCCAAAACCATCATGGTCAAAAGTAGACATTATCCTGGAAGTAAAATGCAAGTCATTTAACAGCTGAGCTCCCCAATACAAAGATTCACTCTGTATCAAAGAGAAAAAATATATTTATCTTCACTTCATTTTTGCCTAACGGTATGTCTCAGTGTATTGATTGTTCTGCCTTTCCATCCTAACATCCTATCAAATCTGCACCGCAGCTTCCACAAACACAGTTCTCTTTTATTAGGACTTGTTAAACACCCCTGCTGTGATAGCAGCAGACCATGACCCACACCAAAGAAAAAACAGAATGGTGTGTGAAAGTTCATAATGTCAGCAAATATCCATGACGGTATTGGTTTTCTCACCTTTTATTTTCAGAAAAGCTTCACAGATGTTTCCTCATCCCACAAGAGTCATGTTGCTGATTCATCAGCATCCTTTTACCCCTGCATCCCTCCTGCTGCCTCCTGTGGTGCCACTGTAGAGCCCATGCTAATAAGCCCAGCAGACTTATTAGCCTGGGCTTTGCTACATATCCAGCTTCCTCTGTGGGTGTGTACCACCAGGCTGGCATGCAGTCCCAACTGGGAATGGGTGAACAACACAAAAGTTTGAGTCAGCTCATCAAGTTATTTTTTTCTATGACATCATAACTGAGCCTCCATATTTTCTGACTCTAAACCTCAAAGATTACAGTCATGGTTCTACAACCTTTAATACCACGTCTGCATATTCCCAGTCTACCCAGCAGTACAATTTGCTCTAACTAGAAGAAAAGCATACAATTGTATTTCTCTTGACCTCGCTAAATCACTAAATAGAGTGTTCATGCTGGCATTTCTGTGAATGCTAGGAAGACTGATTATACTCGATCTAGTTGAAAAAGCCTACAAAGGCAAATTAGCCCTTCACGTATCTTAAACAAACATGAACTGGCAGAATGGCTTGACGTCATTTCACTGATTTGCACCATTTACCTGGTGTTTTTCATTTGGTTCTAGATGGTCTTAAAACAAATTTACCGATTTGTGAAACCATTACCTGATGCTCTTTTTTACTTGGTGCTCCCCCTCGAAAGGAACACTTTCGATATTGAAAGATCCCAGTTCAGAAATCACTGAGGTACATGCTCAACATTTTAAAGTCCAACTACAAACTCCAACGAGTGCTTAATATAAGTCCATGCTTTAGTAGCCTGAGGTATAAAAAATAAGTAGTGCCTTATTGAGTCATGCAGAGTCTGCTTCACTAAGAAAATACTATAAAAGCAACTGGCTTTTATTCCTCTACCTCTCAAACATGCTTATGCTAAGTAGAGAATGGGAACACCAGGAACACAAGATACTCCAATGTGAAACTGTTACAGAGCCACAAGATAAGACAACTACAGAGGCAGTGCATACATATCCCTGGTTTCATCTGTTCAATGGAAACGAAAAACGTGAGCTCACACAGACAGAGGTTCAAGTACTTTAGCTCACATACAATTCCAGCAACATACGCAGATCCAAAGGCACCACCTTGCAGCAGGCTGATAGAATGATTTATTGTCTCTCTTGAATTGTCTTGGGAACCTGACTGCTGTCATTGAGAGAGGTACCAAATATATAGTACAGCATATTTCATTTTTTTAAAAACTACATTAAAATTAGTTGGGTTATCTGGTTAAAGCACCCAAAACTAGGGCAACAAAAGATTTGAACTTCAGCTATCAAGACCCCTCTGTTCATAATACTTGGAGCAGTCTTTAAAACCACATTCTGTTTTGTACAGGTGCATTATTATATGAAACATTTCTCTCCACAGCTGTCCTGCAGAGGACAAGGGTGATCAGATCACTGTTCATTTTCTGCATATCAGTTTTACATTGAAGGTAGATCACGACAGCAACTTATTTGACCCTACAGAATTAAATCAGGGGAAGCTGTAAGGTGCAAGAAGCAGGAAACAAAACAGAGTTAAGGTGTTATCAGAAAGAACATCAGGTTCTTTAGCAGAACAAGAGAAAAGAGGAGCTACCTACTGAAGAAATGCCAGTCTCCTCAGATGCGGCTTCTTTTCCTCGACAAATCCAGAATGTAGGATGCAGGGGAAGCCAATGCATGAAAGCCCTCAAGCTAGAGAGAGAGCCAGAGACAAATGGCAGCAGCTGCCTGAGCAAGATCCTAATATCATCACATGAACAGTGCAGCAGCTTGGACTGTGTCTTATGAGTAGGAAGATAAGCCGCTAACTTTAAAAGATTTGCAAGGAAAGGAGATCTCAGTAAGAATACAGTTAGAGACCTTTTGCTGTTTTATCTCCTTTTTTGCTATGTGAATGAACAATATACGTGTTCTTAATGGATACTTCTGGGTCACAGTCAACGTATGCTCACAGTGGGAAGATGCTTCTCTGGTGCCTAATACAACCAAGATGTCCCTCTATCGCAGGCAGCAGCAGCGAGGCCTCGATCCAAGGAGCACCCCTAGGCGGGGTTGAACCATAGGATCCCACCTGGACACAGGTTAATGATGTTTTCCACCATGCTTATGAGTCACCTGACACTGGGCATTTCATGACAGACAACTGCCCTCAGCACCTCTCACTGCAGATTTTAAGTATTATTTTCTTCTTTCCCCCGACTCCAACTCTGCAGTTCCTCCTCTTCTCTAGCACTGACTTTGGTGCTTGCTCAACTCATGCTCACCAGCACACCTAACTAAACCCAGTCAACAGCTTTCTGCTAACACAGCTCAATGCTAAGGCAGCAGCCATTACAAAGAGAAATGAACACAGTACTTTGCACTTCCAACCAACTATTCTGTGATTTCTTTCTTCTTTAAAAGACTCATTACCCTGAAACAAATACAGTTTTTATTATTTATGGCTTGGCTGTTCATGAATTTGTGGGTTTTCTGCAGGCATCTAAAACTAATCTTTGGACACCCTCTGGACATAGAGAAGATTCTTTCCAAACCATCGCTTGACACTGAATCAAATGCTTATTTTGATTATTTCGATGGTGGCTGAAATGGGGTGGTATACGCTGCTGTGCCAACACTGGCACATTGTGGAAGTATTCCATCACCATCTATGGATGGAAAACAGCACAAAGTAGCAGCATGCTGGAATTTTTTTGCCATTTTACGCCTATTCTTTAAAAACTCAGATGACTACTTCAGACATTCCATTCCAGACACTATTTATCCTTACAAATATGACATGTTTTTCACAGTCTTTTTTTTTTTTTTTTTGGGGGGGGGAGGGCAGACATTATATATACATTGAAATATGTCCTTTCTTTGTCAAGAGAATTAGCCATTTTTCTGCAAAGTGACTTCACAAACCAGTCAGGTTTCACTGTCTCGTACTTAGTCGTTTTAGTTTTAAAGATCAAAGGTCACTGACTAAAAACTATGATGACTGCATATGGCATACATACCACCATGGGACATGCAAAGAAGCATGAATCAGTTTCTGCTGTTAATTAAAGTGAAAATTTCAACTTTTTAAGGTATAATTGCAGCTTTCTCTTCAGATGCAATAAAAACAGGTCTAAACATTACCCTTCATCTGTCTTTCTCTTCTTTGCTCCAGAAACCACATTTCTATTGCTCACAAAGTAGTGACAACCCAACCTGATTACTTCATCTTACTGCAGGTTTGTCATGACGTTTAGGGATAAGAAATATTTAACCTGTAACCAGCTTCTCAGTGCCGTTTTCTCCAGCTGACATGACATTTGCAACAGAATTATTAATTAGTTTCATGACCCAGCCAGAACTAGAGGACGCAGTAAGTCTCACACAATTTTTGCAACACTGTTTAGGAATTTAGTTTCCAAAAGTGGTTTCTTATTCCCTTTAAGAAATGGTTACATAAGTAATTTTTGTGTTGGGACTGAAATGGTTGGAGGAGGAAGCCCAGTAAATTACTTTCAAACAAATATCCTGTACAACAAAAGGACAAGCTATCCAGGGTGTTTCGAGCACCATTTAATTTCTTTGCATATCATTCAGACTGGTAAGCCCTGAACCCCCAGCTGTTTCCACTCTGAAATGTTGCTAAAAGAGGCAGCACGAAGTTCCTTTTTCACTGTCTTTCAATTATCCTGAGCAAATTAACCCTGCTTTCAAATTCACAAGATTTTATTCTCCTATTGCCAATCCAAAATGCTCAAGCTGAAAGAAAACTGTGTCCTTTCTGACTCACTTGTTCAGTGCCAAGGGGAGCTCTGGTGTAGGTGAGCTGCCTTGTGCCTCCTGCCTTCGTGCAAAGAATGCATGCACAGCTCTCTGCTTCCTGGAGGAAAACAGGAATGCGTGGGCCAAAGAAACTCTCTCTCCCATGACTTTATGGGTTCTGTAATGCTAATGGGACTTAAAAGTAGTAAAAACATATTTCTTTCTTTACAGCTAATGGCTTTAATTTGGAATACACACAAAGAGCAAGCACTGATAAAGAGGAAGTCCAGCAAGAATATAGTTTGATATAGTTTGTTAATGTAAAGCACAGTCTACCTTACTCATATGGGACAGAGAATCAGCCTGTTGTTACTTAACATGATAAATATATTGATGATGACTTCAAAAATAAGTGACTATCACATATGGCAAACAATAGTACTCTCGAACACAATTGCTGTGCAAATCTGAAACTTGTCATTTGGTGTAAGTTACAATTTTTTAAGACCATCAAAAACTGCAGGCTCCACAATTACAAAAAATTATTGTACATTTGTAAACTGATAGAAAAGGGCCAAACAGCCCTTTTCTACAGTCATCTCCCATTTAGCGACTTGCAAATCTGTTGATTCTGGGAGGAAAAATGACCTTTAAAATAACAAGATGTTTGACTAAATACTCATACTTTGCCTTAATTTTCATTTCAGCTGACTAAACAGCAAGAGCCTCGCCCACAAAACTGGAATTGAGTTCCCAATGTAGCAGAAGACTTAATAGTTTTAGTCTTAATACCAAGCTACTGCATTTTTAAAAAGCAAGGAATGTTCAACCACTCAGCAGTTCTGGCCATGGTTTCTTGCTGCTCAGTAAGTCACCTCCCAGCTGTGAGGGAAGCTCTGCTGAAAGCCATGCTGATACAGATAGCGCTTCCTAGAAGAGTTGTAAAAGTCAGATAGGGGTCTGTCAGTTAGTAGAACAACGATGCACAATTAATGTATTAACAACAAGGGTAGAACTATATAATCATACACAAATAGCACTCCATTTACCATACACTAGCCCACAGGCAGACAGATGGCAATAAATCCATAGCATTTTTCAGATCTTATCTGCAGAACTAGAATGCATACAGGGAGGCCCCAGACGGGTAGTGCAGAGCCATGAATTGGTAAAATTTCATATTTCAACAATAAAAAGATGAATAAATAAATAGCAAACAGATAAGATGACACATCAGCGAAATGCTAAACAAAGTACTATTTATATTTGTACTATTTATATTTAAATACATACACATTCTTTTTTTTCCCTAGACAAAAAAAACACCCTAGGGATGTTAGGGCTGAGATTCTTCAGTGCTGAGCTGATACTAAAACCAGAAGGAAATTAAGAATGACCTTGTACAAGTGAACCAGCAAATGATGCTCATTAACAACCAGCCCTAGTAAGGCAGTGTTGGAGGTAACCTAATGTACAGTGAGTAAGGGTTACCATGGCCACTGGTTCAGGGACATTTAGGAGGAGCATAAGAACAGCAAAGAGAATTGTGTCAACAGCATTAAATACATGTGATGAAAATCATGTATTAAGAAAACACTGAGCTAACATTCATTTAACAGAGAAAGGCACTCCACTAATGCTATTCAGAAACGGTTTGTGCATAAAAGTATTGATTTGATACTACTGATTAGGTAACTCCTTCCCCTCCAGTTGTCAATAAAGATCATAACGCAAAGGCTTTGAGTACAAATGGTGCCAGAAAACTCTGTAGCAGATTGATTTTCTCTCTTTCTCACTGACAGATTATGTCAACTGAAATACCTCTTAATAATTTTAATTAGTTTCTTTCCTTTTTTTAGGTCAATTGAAATTTAATTAAAATTATCTCTGTAAAGGAATGAGGCTTGCCTAATGGTGTTCAGCACCATTTATTCAGAGCAAGCTGCACTCAGATGACTGTCCAGTGGCCCATGACATTGTGTACAATTTGTAATCCAAATGCCAAAAAGAAAAAGAGAGAAAGAAAATAAATTTGATTTTAATAGGAATATGGAGTTAATGAGTACGAATTCTTCTTATGTTATTATCTAAACTACCTTGTCTGGCATCCAGTTAATTATCAGCTATAGCCTCAGAGAGTGTTCTTTTACAATGTTTCTGTGAAGTTAAAGCCTTCTTTCTCTGCAAGTAAAGAAAAACTTATTCCATGTAGGTTAAAACAGAAAGATGAAGCCCTTGGCTAAGAGGTTACCTTATCCAAAGCAGTGCAATATCTGTTGATGTTACTTTAAAAGTGATAAATATCACCTAACAGCTATCAGACACGTTACAAAGAACGTGACCCAGCTTCCATCTTATTAAAGACTTTTATTGGTTTCGGTGGGAACTGGATCACTCTGTAATACCTGTCCACGTACTGCCAAAAATAATCTGTGATATTTGTTCAATTAAAAATTCTGAATTTAGTCTAATAAGTAAACCAAAATTTACTCACTTTTCACAGAAGCAAAATGCATTTGTTCACACCCACGCCCCCAGCATAAGCACATATACCAATATGTAAACCTAAGTTTACTTAATTGCTGAAAGGTTCATGTAAAAGGTGCTTCTGAGTTGATGTTCATCCAGGTCAAAGACCAGAAGTAATGCCTGAACACACTAGCTGGGCTACCACACTAAAGGATGTTTTGCCATTTACAAACTATGAGATTCAAAGATGATTGAATCAGCCTCTTCATCCTGATGATCAAAACTCCAGGATGATAATTCATATGTAATAATGTCTGTGCTTGCACCAGTATACTATGCAGAGAGAAAAGAAATTTTGTCCTAGTTTTTTAATTATCCTGACATCAGAAGTCTAGGGCCACATTCTTGAAATGATTCAAAAACCTTCAAATAAAACCAAAAATAATCAAACAGAAATACTAAAGCCAGTAATACCTTTTTTCTATAAAGAAAACACATTCCCATACTAAACAGTTATTTGTGAAAACGAACTACAATGTGCATTTTTTTTTTTAAATTTCAGCATTTTCATATTTTTTAAGAGTGCAGCTGATACAGCTTTCAGGAATATCTCTATATGCATATGCTACAAAGAGATTAAAAGAAATAGCTTTAGAAGGGCTACACGGCATATTTACTTTTTCAGGTTGAGGTTAGAGTAATATACATTTTTATTGCAACTCTTGAAGTACAGAGCCCAGATGGAACATTTCTGCTCTTTTCTTTCGGAGACAAGTACAGAATACCATTGGACAAACTGCACATTTATTCCAGAGGTACAATTTTGTCCACAGCTATATTTAAAAGACAAAAGCCTTTTACCACAAGTATTAGTTTTCTTGATTTTACTTGGGAAACATTAAGAATGAAGATTTATGATGATTAAAGAAGATTAAAATTGAACCCATGTACAATTTTGAGCTGATTACTGATTATTTTAATTCATTCAGTTGAAAAAGAAGGGACAGATATTGAATAGGCAACTGGGGAGCTGGCGAAATAATCAAAAACATCTCAGAACTGATTGACTAACTTGCATGTTTCACATCCTTTTAAGTTCAGAAAACCTGTCTTTACAGGAGGTTTTCTGAATCATGAACTACTAATAGCAGGGCAACGACGGCAATAATGCAAGACCAGTATGAAGTTCAGCAGCAAGAGAGACACATGCAATTTGGCATGTGAACTGAGGTAATACCAAGGAAGGACTTAATCATTTCATTGACTCCTCATTGATTCCAGCAGCAGAGCCCACAGCGTGGTGAATGAGCCATAATGATAAACTGCATTTTACATCACCTTTCCATTGTTAGATGGCAGTGTCATTAGTCGCCTTGTTTGGCCACAGTACCCTTTTGTAACAATCAGTATTGCTGTTCATGGATTAAGAAACAACAGGCAAACAGGTCTGCCCTCTTGTTAGGTTAAAACTTGACCAGTGAAGCTGATGGCAAAACTCCTATCAATATCAAAATAGGGTAAGATTTTGTCTGCTAATTATTATTATTAATAATTTATAATTGACATCTCCCTTGGCCTCTACTCCACATACTACACACAGTAAGAATTTAGAATAGCTCTGATGTTCTGACACAGGCCCAGTAGCACCCTCTTGCACTTCTGCCGAGGTCATGAGGAGTGTGGAAGGCACTCTGCCAACTGGGTAATGCAGGGAGGGACCAGAGGGAGGCGAAGTGGAGGACAACATTTGGAAACATGAGAGGAGCATAACAGCCTTGCTAAAGATAGGCTTGATACTTCTGAGGTGCTTCAGTTCATTAGATTTATTAAAAACGGAAATGATGAAAGGCTTTGCACCGTTTCTAGGTTCAAAACTGACAAACTGTTTGACAGGCAAATATTTTTCTTTCTGAACCTTTGAATGAGGTTGCTCATATTACAGGTAAGTAGAAGCCATATTTATTACCACAGCGGGGGAAAAAAACATAAACAAAAAATATCCCCCCATCATCCTGAGTGGTGTGGCACTGAGGTGCTGAGCTTGCTAAAAGATGGAGTGTATAGCAGAGAGCGCACCTGGCTGACTCCCCTTCCTCAGAACCTGTTAGTAAAAGGCAATCACAGCTAGCAAAACACTGCAAGCCTATCAATTTGCATTTTAAACATTACAGTTTGTGTTTCAGATTCCTCTTGCCACACTAAGACAGTCTGCAATTTGTGTAGTTCCCAGTCAGTGCAGACCAATTACGCTTGGTTTGTTCTCGGCAGGTCATCTAACTAGCGTCACGCTGATGCAAAGTCAGCATTCAGTACAGGAGACTTCTGTTGGGAAAGCTTTTTTTAAAAAAAAAAAAAAAAAAAAATTATTTTCATCAGATGAGGTAGGCAAGGACTAGAGAGGAAGGTGGAAGAAAGGGATTGTTTCCATTACTGCTTATCCCCTTTGTGTTAGTCGGTGCAACTGAAATGCTTAAGGGATATTAAAACATGATGTTGGAAGTTAGTCAGAAGTAAATTACAAGCTTCTAAATCTGACCTAGAATAAGGGCGTAGAAAGGAAGGAATTGTGCCCTAAAGGAATCTCCATAGCTCTCCCAAGCTCAATTTCACTCAAGTTTATCCTAGGGCAACACTTCTTGTAGCTGTTCTCAAAGTGATGAAGCTTAAATACCATGTCTTACTCAGACCAACGTCTTTCCACAGACTTAAATGGTGCGTTAGTAGTAAAAGGTACTATTTAATGCAAATAAAAAGTGGCAGTAACCAAATATTTAGATATATGATTTTTTCTATTTTTTTAGTGCAACTGGTATGTCCTTGTTCAGCAGAAACTTTCTATACAAATAGCATCACTCAGAAAGAAAGAAAAGAAGTCAAATGGTCAAATATCAAGCACTGTGCATCATGGCAATAGGTGGAAGAGTGCGATCCATAATTTTACAACTGAGAATCTGTGCAATTAAGAGACATTTAGAAAAACATTCTTGCAAACTGAGTATTTCATAAATTTTAACGTAAATGCCTATTCACTGAAAAGCACATACACTGCTCCACTGTTCCTCAGAGTGCACGGCTTCTCAGCTCGGCTCTTTCTCCTGGCCCCATCCCTGACTCACAGTTACAACTTCCTTGCTGCTTCTGCAAGATGCGCCCACCATCCTCTCACCCTCCCCCAGCCTACATTCAGTGCCTCCCCATTTTGAGATCTGCTGGTTTATACACCCAGAAAAGAGCATCATGATCACCACGGTTGCTCTCTCATATAACAGGCCACAGATCTGCATTCCACATTTATAGAAATCACCATTAATAAGCTTTTACCAGTCTTCAGTCTGCAAAGGTTAATTGCCCTCATAGTAAAGATCTTATTTCAACTCTGAGCCTTTCTTTATTTCCCAGCCATTGCCTCTCTTTACACACCCAATAGACTTAAGAGTCCTCAACTACCAAATTTCACATCAATGCAATTATATTTAATCAACTCTACTTGATATTTCTTTTTGATGAGATTACAAGTCATTTTGACAAGAGCTATTTTCCATAAGTTCATGTTGATTGGCATTAATTATATTGCCTTCTTTTAATTCTTTATTAATTAATCTTTATTAATTTCAATATGCTGCTCTGTTTTACAGGGTGCATAACTGGATCTCCATGAGCAACAGTGTGCTTTCAAAATGGTAGAGAAGTTTGAAAAAAACAGCAAAGAACTGCATTGTAGAAGCTGCAGGTCAAAACCAAACATCATCTACCCTTAAGCTCACTGTTCAGTCTGACAAAGCAAGTCAAACCCCCCTGGCAGAGCAGAGAACTTCTTGAAGAAATGGCTGCTGGGTGGACAGAGCTGGGGGGAAGATGCAAAACAGGAGTGACAAGCCTCACAGCACCTGAGGAACAGGCAAGTGTCCCTCACCAAGGTAAGGGTGGTGAATCCCCACCAGCCTGCAGAATGCCTGAAGTGCACCCATGTCCCTGAGGACTCGGGGGCACAACCTGCATTGATGTTCCCTGGCCGCGTCCCTGCAGAAAAAACTCCACCAGAATACTGAGCACATGCACAATTTGACCTGAAGGACTCCATTGCCATATACGTCCACCTTCTTAGCAAGCTTTGCTATTGCTGGATAGAACCCTACTGAATTTGAGGAGGAAGGGAAAAAGAAAAAAAAAAAAAATCAGAAAGAAGGAAAAGACTCTTTTCTGGTGCTAAATGATAGGAAAATTGATCCCACAGAACACTCAGTGCCACTCTGAACACCTCCTGTGGCTACCTAGGCTTATCACAGGAATCATTTCAAATACTGCTTTTTCAGCAACAATCAGGGTAACACTGTCTTGACTGGTGAATTAAAAAACTCAAAACTCAACGTTTGACATATATACAATTTATAATGACTAATTCAATAAGCTCCATGAACATTTGTATGAAGGTATTAGCTCACTCTTCTCTCTCACCAGCCATCATTTAGAGACTTGTTTGCTAACCATAATTTGCACATATTTAGAAACCTTAAATTGTAACAAGACCATGAGAATTTACATATGACTGAAAGCACCAGTTCTCAAGCTTTTACTGTTTACAGTGGTTTACAAATTCTTTTGAACAGAGCCAAGATAGCCTTTCTGTACAGATACACAAATTATCAGGTATTGTGGGATTCAAATCTCAGTTACTTTATGATCTAGACAAACCCAAATCTTAAACTGGAGGTTGGCAATTGGCTAACATCCTTTCTTGTGCAGCTTGCATCAACAATTTAACAACAAGTGATTTTTTTTTATTACAGTTCAGTACTTAAACAAGTAGCATTTATGTTTTGAGACATACAAATAGCCACCCAAATGTTTGTGTTGCTTTTACGAAACAATACATGTTTTGGCATGCGGTACCTCTCCATCTTCATGCCTTAGAAGGTAAAACAGTATAACTCAGGATGGAGTTAGAGATAACACCCCTTCTTTTCTCCTACAAGATTCTCATTTTAGCCCCTACCACAACCTTTTGCCCCTTTCAGCTGTACTGAAACAACCATTTGTAGTACAGTGCTGTAAACAAAATCACTGGATGATTCAGGTTAAAAAAAACCTTAACATTGCTGGAGGGCTATTTTTAACGTTGGTCATTCAATAGTGTAGCATGTTGGGCCGGCCCACAGTTTCATCAGCACAATCAAAGGGAAGGTGTAGAGCCAAGCCAAGGCAAGAGTAAGCATCTGGGGAAGATGAGGGATAGGAATCTCTTAACTTGATCACACAGCAAAAATGGATTCTCAGTGTCCTAAAGTTAATGAACTAAGAGCCATATGGAAATAAATACCAATGGAGAAGGAGCCAAGAACAGTAACAGCAGAACACGAGCAAATAGTAAGATGAGTTGGGAGACATCACTGGGGAACCACAAAAGGTTGAAAAATCCCCACAGGCCATAAGAAACCTTCAGAGGTGGGAAATCCTTTCCGAGGAGGAAGATTTATGTAATGAGAGCATCATATGAATCAGAAAAGGTCAAACTGTTAGACATCTGTACTGGGCTCTAATGAAATGCTGTTGGCCATATCACTACGAACACTATGAACTTCAAGTCACTGTACTGAAAGTGGTGCAGAAGCACCAACGAAAACATCATTCTCTGCCTATCAAAGCACAGAGGAAAGAGTTGGAGACAAAAGAGCTCTTTTGCCCTTGAATCCCCAAGACCTAGCTTATATAGGGGAGCACAAAATATCACATCCTCTGTTTGCTGCTAAGGATGTTTAAAGCTGTCCTTTACTTGACCATGCTTTGTTCTTCTATTAGACTTTTTAGTAAAATACAGGGAATATCATGGCCAGAAGACTACAATTTCTCAGGAGCTGTATCGACACTGGTGGGAAGGGAGTGAGAATCAGAACATCCCCTGCACATTTCCAGAGAATACTTACATTACAGGATACCGGACTCTAGTCCTCGCACAGCTGAGCACAGCTCCTCTGCTGATTCACCTGGCCGCCAAGCCAGGTAGCTCTCACTAACTCAGCAGTTCATCTCTCCAACTGTCTCAGCCCTTTGTGCTGGCATCCAGACCAGGGGCCTGGTGGGAGCACTCTGTGTTCCTTTCTTCCTGAGAAACCAGGGCATAGGGAGTAGGTGGTGCCAGCCAGGTCTCATGGGCACATGTACAACTTACCAGGTGCTGCAACATCAACTTTGAAGCAACAGACTGAAGAGAGAGAAGACAACTTTTTCCCTTCACGGAAAAATTCTAAATAATAACATTATCCCCACTATTGTCCATAGTAAAATTCCAGCTCAAGGTGGGGCACTGACTAAAGACTTGTGAGCTCATAAAGATGTAAAAGCAAGTGCCAGAAGACAGCAGCCTCCCCAAAGTAGGGAAGAAGAGAATTGAGGGTGAACAGGGATGCTCTGTGAGCACTGTACCACTTTGCATTTATTTTCCTGTGCTTGCCAGGCCAGAATGTATCGGGTAAAACTAGGCAGATCCAGCTAGTCAAAAGAGACCCACTGAGCAAGTTAAACAACCTCCTATTCTGTTACCCATCCTAAGGAGGAAAGTCTGAAGTCAATTTATAGACAAGTATGTATTTGCATGCTCCAATATCATCTCTGTGTCTCCAACTATGTGGGTGTGGAGGGAATTTGCTGTTTGCAAACAGACACATAAAGAGGAAATGCTCAACTTAAAAACCATAATTAGCACTTGCTGCTGTTTTTCTGTGGCTTGTGTGCAAAATGAATTGTGCCTGGGCTGAATTTCCTGACTCTTCTCTATTCCCCCTTTCACTAGTACTGAAGCAATAAGAAGACTAGAGTGGTACTAGTTAGTTGCCAATGCAGTAAGGTTCATGGAGATGAATGTCACTCCTGTATTCATCTCTGCTTTGGCTCCACAGTGGGAGTCAAAGAAGTTTGAAATTATACTAGTTCCAGTGTAAAAAGTAAAAGAGTGCTGAACAAACTAAGCAGCCCAACAAAAATTACAGTTCAGACAGGTCTAATTATTGGCCTGTTTCTCATATGCTACAGACACAGGATTGAGATCTGCCCTGAGAATCTTATAGATGCTTACAGTCTGGTAATTTTTGCAGGCAATGAAGCAATTCCTCCCCTTCCCTGTATTAATTGGATTCTCAGCCAAATTTTTCTGCTAATCACGGAGGGAGAAATCTTTTTGCAGGCTGCTCTGTGATTTTGCAGCCCCTTTTCAGCCCCATGCCAGATGCAGCCCTAGGCTTTCGCCTTCTAACCCTAATCCTAGGCCTTGGCTAAGCTTTAGCTCCCCCAGTGCCGTGACCCACATGAACAAGCTCACAGGGGATAAACCTTTTCACAGCTTGCACTGTTGTTTCGCACCCCCTTGCCAGCCTCACACCCACTGCAGGTCTGGGCTTTGCCCTTCTCCTAACCCCAGCCCCAACTCTAGGTCTGTCAGGGCCCTGAGGGCACCCACAGGCCTTACAGGTCCTGCCCAGCCCCCTTGGAGCTCCCCCCCTGCCCACGGCCCAAGACCCCATGTCAGCCATCACTCCCTGCCCCGGCAATGCCACAGCAGGGCCAGCCTCCAGCTCTCCACAGCCCTGTCCTGCCGGGGGCCCTGCTGAGCTGGGCCTACCCATGGGCCCACGCCCTGGCCTGGCCTCAGCCTGTCCCCAGGGAGAAGCCCAATGCACAGGGCTGCCTTGGTGTCCCTGGCTGCTCCTGGCTGGGCGGTGGGACAGGCCCTGGCTGCCCGGCCCTGCCCTGCCACCCGCCAGGGGAGCCCCTGACAAGACCCTGGCATTGGCTGAGCCTCATCCCCCCCTTAGCCCTCAGCAGCAGCCCGCACAAAAAAGCTCTCCAGGGAGAAACTCTTTTGCAGCCTGCACAATCATCTGGTGCCCAAATTGGCACAGTCCGCGATGATGGCTTTTTCCATGAAACATCAATGTTTAATAGTTCCTGAGTATGTGAAACAGAGGCTCGGGCTGTCAATGCTCTTTGACTCCCAGCCAAAGACTTTGCAAAGCAAATACGAATGAACCGCCATGGGTGTTCCACAGTATTACCCATATTCACTACAAGAAGAGAGGAGAAAACATCAGCTATAGAAATTACTACATCTAAAATCTGAAATCACACATCTTCGTACCAATTACATGATCAGTTCAGTCTCTCCTGACTATTATTGCTCAGGTAAAAACAATGGAAAATATAGTTAGCATCAGAGATTAAAACCTGAATCTTAAAGTTCAGATTTTGAGCATGACCTCTAAGTCCAGTCCCAGCAAAAGCTGAATTGCGCAATAATCAGATTTCCTATATAAGCAGTTTATATTTCTAGAACAGTATCTCACTGAAGGCGTATCTCCATGATCTTCTCTCCAGTGAGACAATGATCTCTTTGTCCACTGAGATGAACACCCAGGATGGTCAGGGGCTGGAGCATGTAATGTATAAGGAGACGCTGAGACAACTGGATTTATTTAGCCTTGGGTAGATGAAGGGGAGCTCTTAGTGCTGTCTACAACTGATGAAAGGATTTAGAGAAGATAGGGCCACACTCACTCTTGGAGATGCACAGGGACAGAGGAGAGGCAAAAGACACAAATTGCAACATGGGAAATTCCAATTACACATAAAGATTTTTTTCCATCATGAGCATGGCCAACCATTGGAACAGGGAGTCAGAAGTTGTAGAAGCTCCATCCAGAGATATTCAAAGCTCCATGAGACACAGCCCTGAGCAACCTGATGTAACTGGACCTGCTCTGAGCAGGGAGTTGGACTAGATGACCTCCAGGTGTTTCTTCCAATCTGAATTATTCTGTGATTTTACAAACATCAGCTTTTAAGAGGCATGCAAAATACTACCGTAGCATATCTGCGTATAAGACTTTAAACATTTGTGTGTTTGACAAATACAAAGCCAGCAAGGGATAAAACCAGATTCTGCTGTAAATTAAAGAGGAATTTTGTTTCCATGAACATCTGGGATATGTGTGTGCAATTGCCATACTGCTAAACAAAGAGCTGGCATGAAAAAAAAGAAAAGGATCTGTTTTCATTTAGGATATTGTCCCTTGGAGCTAACATTGTATAATGTGTTTGGGGTTTAAGTGTAGTTATTTGTTAGGAATTAAATAATAAACTTAACTTTCAAAATTGAAGAATAGTGCTTTACGGCAGAACCAGAGATAATTCTGAATCAGAACACAGCTATAAAATCTGCCTCCTGGAAGTTCTGAAAAAGTACTGAAAAATCACTTCAGAGGTACAATTTCAGAAGCTACCTAGATGTGCAGGAATCTAGATTCCAGTGGTAGTCACTGTTATTTAAGCTCGTAAGCACTTCAATAATTTCTGAAAATGGGACCTAGGCTCCTGAATCATTCCCATCTCAGTGCTCTTGGAAAACTGGTCTCTTCAGCAATTTTGAATTTTTTATTCTAGGAATATTGTTCTTGTATTCACAATGTACTTGTTATTTTTAATGCAAATTAAACCTGAAACTTTTAGTCTGAACATACCCTGCAGATTCAGCTGTAAACTTCAGTCTAGATCCATGCTATCCTTAGGCATGGCAATTTCTTAGCAACTCTATTAACGGGGAAGTCAAAACCTCCGGTTAGGTACCAAATTTCTATACACAGAGTATAGTAAGATTGAGGCACTTGGCTCAACATCAGCCCAGCTTGGCATGCTGCAAACATATAAGCTAAACCATAGGAAGTGCTGAAGACAGACATTTCTGAAATAATGTCTCTTTCCTAGACCACAGCACTTTTGTAGCACAGAGCTAGGCACCTGTGTGGATAAGGGAGTCACAGCCCCAAATTTCTTTCTGGGTGTAGTCATAAAGTCACGCATAATGACTGGCATCTCTCTTTTCTTTTAGATATCGCTGCTGGAGGAAGAGAACGACAGCTACACCACCTGCCCAGCCCTGCTCTCCAGGGAAGGGCTTGCTTGCTCCCTTGATCATCTTGCCAGTGGCCCTGAGGATCCCACACTCCTCCCTACACAGTGGAGCATCCTCAGATGACATTATTGGAGCGAGGATCTATTCCACCCTCACATATTATTTAGAGACATTCCTTTGGGTTGCATGAGCTGTCATTTTTTATTCTTTTTAGGTTCAGGGATGCCTAGAACCCAGTTCTCCAGTTTCCTGGAGAAATGCACTGACCTCTAGGTTATTATACAAAAGTCAAGCATATTCACACAGTACAATGGTGGTTCTCTGAGGCACAAAGGATATCCGCTATCACCTCTTCTGTATATATATGTGCATAAGCAGGTGTTCTGGCATGAAGGTAAGCTTCATTCAAGCACAGAGTTGTACTTAAATGCATTTCGGTTTTGACTCTTATTGAGGTTGAGTCCATCTCCAGCCATAAGAGAAGCAAAATTTTTATATGTCCTTTCTATTTGCTCTATCATACTACCCTTTAAGCAAAAACAATGTGCTGAGCACAAAATAAGCCAAAAAATCAGTGCTGCGCCCATGTTCAAGGCATCCTGAAGATTTTGCTTTCTGTGGTACCAGATGTCAATAATGTGTAACAAACCTTACCATGATGTAATATAATTTCACATAAGATAGCAATGTGACTACTTCTTACACACAAATCCTGTTTATAGAAAGGATAAGGCATTAGAACAACAAATGTGATGAGCCAGAAATAACTGAGACAAATTCTGCTTTCCTTTGTCATTCAACAGTTACTAAATCCAATGTGATTGTTCATAAAAGGCCCTTTATATTTCCTGCTCAAATTTGTTGACAATTGTTTACCAATCCCATTGTTTGAACCCTCTGTGAGGGATATAGCCTCTGTGAAAACCCACGGACTCCTCTTGCCTTAGGTATGCCTTACTTACCTTCTCTGACTGATTAATCCTATTGACTCAGGTGTTGCTAGCTTATCAGTCCACTCTTCACAGGTGAACAAAGGAAATTTTATGCAAGGGCTGCTCCTATTGCTTATGTTAATCAAACTTTACTGATTTAGATTTTGCCTTCTCCCAGCAAACCCCGACATCTTTCCAGCTTGCAGACAATTACATTACGTACTGCACACTTGTCTGAAGCGTTTATCTGCGTTGTAAAACTTCTCTGCAGCAGACAGCATGTCGGTGCCTGTGGATTCTCTGAATTCCCAGAGATGGGAACCAGATGCTACCATAACTACACATACAAAAAATAGTCTCTCCCTATAAAAAAAGCCCTTGAAGGACTTTATTCAGATTTTATGAGCCATCAAGTGGAACAGCTAGGATTTTTTTTGGTTGGTTGTTTTTTTGGGGTTTGTTTTTTGTTTTTGCTTTTTGCATTGGTTTCATCAATTCAGTAATTTTAAAGCACAGACATTTGCCCCAAAGCCTTTGCCTTCAGATACAATATGTTTTTTATTTCAGCTTTGGCTGCTAAATTCTCCTCTTAATTTATATGTCAAAATATTAGGATGCTCTTTTCCCACTCATATGATTTTTACTGATCTACTTGTGTCAGCCCACCACCTTTGCTGACTGACATCCTCAACCCAAGAGGCAAAGGAAAAAGTAAAGCATTTATAACTTTAGGAAGGCTTTTTTGGTTTTGGTTTTTTTTTTTTTTAATGATATATACTGATGTACTTTCTGAAACCGACAAGAAATGGATGGAATCTCAAAAGAACAAGAAAACAATGTACCAGTACAGCAGATGTGTGCCCAGAGAAGCTATGAAAAAAACAAAAATTCCCACATCTTGTTGCATAAAGAAGCAAAAATGAAAATTCCAGATACTGGCAGTTTAAAAACAAACAAACCAACCAATCCAAAAACCTCAGAAGTTCATCTGCAAAAAACACATCAATTAAAAGACTTACTTGGTAATCACTCCTAGCTAAATTAAGAAAATGAATAGTTTACTTCTTTCTTCATGGCAAGTTTTTCTTGTGCTTTGTTACAGCATTGCTGTCTGAAAGAGGAGCAGAAATACTGTTCCTTGTTGCTGCACCTTCACACACGAGTATATCTTCCCAGATTGTTAAGTGAGACTATTATGACTCTCTAATGTAACTTCCAACATAGCAAAAGCAATGGATCTTCCCTATATTAAATCTCTTAAAGCCCCCCAAACTGTGGTTAACTACAGCCTTTTTTGTTCAAATATCAATTTTAACTTAAAAAACATACACTAAAAGAGAACTCTCTGCTACTCTTGTTCATTTCAGCAGGTCATTGCCCTTTCCTAAACATGCTTCCTAACCATGCACATTTCATTACAATTCTGAGCTTGTCTAGATTTAACTTCCTGCCATTACATCTTGACATGCTTTTGTCTGCTAGACTGGAGTCCTCTAGTATCACGTTTCTGTTCCCTGCAGAGGTTCCCTGCACACTGTCAACACATCTCTCTCTAAATCTGTTTGATAAACTAAAGTCAAGCTGTTGGAAGGAATGTTTTCCAAGCTTTTAATCATCTTAATGTCTCTTCTCTGAGGCTTCTTATTTTTTCAGCATCTTTCTTGACTGTGGACATCAGAACTAGACAGAGTATTCTAGCAGTGGCCATATCTATTCCTAATGCAGAGTTAAAGCAAATTGCCAGTCTCTCTTCATATGTTATTTTTCTTGCAGATATTCAAGAGTTGCATTTGCCCTCCTGGCCACAGTGTCCCACTGTGTGCTCATATGCAACTAATTAACCATGACACACAGATCCTTTCCAGTAAGCGCTTCTCAGTACATAGGCCCCTATTCTGTGGTCTACATTCCTTACTATTGGATTTATGATATTACATTTGACACGGATGTAACACCTATTGTTGGCCCAGATGACTAAGCAATCTGTTACTAACAACGTTCCCAACCCCACCTGAAAGGTTTAACAATATTTTTCCAGTTAGTGCCCTATGGCATTCTGTATCTCTACAGAATCCCAACAGGCACAGAGTTATTTAACATAATACATAATTTCATCTAGTTTAGTCTATTTAATGCATTTCCAATTTGTTTCGCATTACTGTAAAGTATTAATCAAGAATTCACAGGGTGTTAACCCAAATAGCTCAGTGAAATCCACAGATATTGTATTGTATCAGTTGTATTTTATTAACTAAACATGTAATCACCTCAGGAAAAACACTTCAAGCCAGTATGACCAACACCTGTTTTCCATAATCCTAAACTCACTGGCAATATTTTAATTTTTTTTTTTTAATTGTATCCCATCACAGGTATTTTCCTGTTTGCCCTGGATCAGTGTCATGTCCAATATTGTTCCTGGAGACCTGGATTGTTCCACTAAACCCTTAAATAGTGGCATATTAGCTCACTGATGCTCCCAGAATTTCATGACTTAGTGAAATACTTCTATTTCCTTTTCAGAGTTTTATTTTGTTTTCCTTCCTTCTAGTCCCATTCCCATGCATAGCTTGATTCAGAAGATATACGTATTCCTCATTCCTATCAGTTCTCAACATTATTTCCTGAGTTCTGTAATACAAAATGTTTCTCTTCAACTTGTAGAATCATACGACTATTCTTCTCAGCTTTCATTATGGAAGTCCACTTCTGACCTTCATGCATGCAGAGAGGAAAAAAAACCACCAACCAAGAATCTGAGTATGTGAAACCTAAAGATTCTTACAACTCAAAGATCCAAGAAATTATCTTTTGTTTTATCTCATGATGGTTTGTGTCTCACTCGTGACAGGTAATAGTTGGGGCCGACAGAAATGCCAGCTTTGGAGCACACACCCTATTGCGTAGTGTCCTATGGAGACAACCAAAACAAATCAGAATAAGCAGGGTTCAAACAGGAAGTCCAAGGCTAATTAACTGACCTGAACTAAAGGCCATGGGGCTCTTGGGAATCTCTGAACAGTGCTATCTTGGCACATTTTAGAACTACATAGTTGGACATAACTCACGACATCTTTCACCTTGCACAACTAGTCAGATATTTTCACAGCATCACATAGCAGAATTAAATTAGTTCTGCCTTAATAAAAGGTTGATGCTGCTGTGGGAAGGGACAAACATGATGGACGAGGAGAGCTGGAAAAGAAACAGCTATTGCAATGAGAAAGCTTAGATTCACATTAATTTGTTTCTCTTTCAGTAATAAAAAGCAAGAGGAGGAATAGGCAACTTTGAACTTTCATACAGTGCTGATATGCTCCATCCTGGACAGGTTAGTAACTCAGTTTGCTTACAGATGGCTTGAACAAGAGACATAATGCTGTCCAATTTCTCTCTGTGTACTTTTTCCTTTCTAATGAACGGCTGACTGATTTCTCCCTGTATTTGCATACAAAGAGGTATTCAGAAAAGAAACAGAAAAAATTTCTGCTAATATTGTCTTTTCTGTCTTTGCCTAGATCTCCACAGTTTTCACTTATTCAGCATTCTTTCTTAGATTCAAAGAGATTATTGCTGTAATTCTCACAACAGAGTAACTAGCTTGGTTCCTTTCTCTCATGACTGTTGGGATAGTAAAACCAAAGATTGCTTCACTAGTTATCAGCAATAGTTTTTAGCCTGGTTATTCAAAGAAATGAGGATGACTAATATACAATCTATGAGAATCTCTCTGACTATACCCTAGAAGGACATTTGAATCCATTGACCAATTTTAACCAGAAGAATAGAGATCTTAAAGAAATGAAGTCTCTATTGATTTCCTGAAAATAGACAGCTGAATAGAAGAGGCAGACCCTGTCAACACTTTGACTGAAGAAATCGCTGCCAATTCTTTATTAAACAACAGAAAATGCACTTGAGGAAAAAGCCTCTAGAACTCCCCAATCATAAGAAAACTTCTAAAGCCATACCCCAAAGTCATGAAATCTCAAGAAATGCATTCACAGGGAAAATTGTCTCTGTTAGCTGCAATGTTCCTGTAATTACTTATTTCCTAAATGTGTACATTCATTTCTTGTTTTATCATTTAACAGGTCTGTCTCCTGAAAGGCAACTAGTAGAGTCAAATCAAGATGCGTGGTAGAAAGCTCTGGAGCCCCTGTCCTGCATGCAATGCATGCATGTAATCCTGAACTTGAGTTACTTGGAAGAGACCAAACCAATAGTTTGACTGAAATATGCCAATGGACAGCAGCTCTAAGATGGGCATCATGTTCGATCTACAGCTGAGCAAAGAGGTGAGGATCTAAATCTCTATTTGCTACAGTCCACCTAGTCATGCGTACAGGTGTACCGTGGTCTTATCATATTTTATAACCACATCACAGGGATGCATATATAAAAGCTCAACTGGCAGTTGTCTACCTAATGTTAAATTATTTGGCAAAAAACCAAATACTTCAACATTTCAACCCATTTTCTTGTTGGAGTTTTGATTCTATAAGCAAGGAAAACTGAAATGGTCTGTATTCATTGGTAATTGTAAGGAAAAGCCATTCAGCGGTTGAATAGATAGCTCTCAAGGTTAAGAAAACACTGACTCTCTGAGCAGGCGGTGGAGAACTCTACAGACAGGGTAAATCACAGCTGGAATTTCAAGGCTGCTGGGGCAGCACTGTAACAGTACTTCTTGTAATAGGAAAGCAGAATAAAAAGTTTGCCATTCTGAACTTCCAGGTGTTTAGGAAAAAGTCTTGTTACAATGGATTTATGATCTCTTTGAGCGAAGGTTAGTTTGATGGTGTTAAAAACAGAGGCGAAAAAACAACTGGTGGTGCACATAATTTTCTGCTATAGACAGTGCAACTACATCAATTCATCTTTCTCTCTCCGCAAGCCAAGATAGAGACACTATAAATCAGAACTCTTATGTCAAGGTTTAAGGGAAGAAAGAAGTATGCAAAACAGTAAATCAACATGAGGTTTGCTATACTATAGTTAGCAGTCACAACTATACTAGAAGTCAGAAGATTAATGCTGACCATTTTTATTTCCACTGCCCTAACAGTAAAAGGCAAGATTAAACACCAGGAGTCTTTGGTAACAGGTGCTGAGGGATTACTGCATATGCTGCTAGCAATTTTTCTCAATGTACATGTCAGGTGCAGGGAAAGGCAGTGCCGAGGGAAGGAAATAGCCTCAGTTCCTTTTAAGTTTTCCTAAATCAGTGGGGAGCAGGTGTTCATGTAGCAAGTACTCTGGCACCTCAAAAGCCCTCTTAGAAATTAGAAGGCCAAAGCTACCTTTAGTTAGCCTCCCCCTTTGCGATCTATTGAAAACAGCAGGAAATCACAAGATGTGGCGAGAAGTAAAGAAGTTACCTCTGGTTTAGCATAGTGTATGGAGAGCAGCAGGAGTTCAGCTTCCATACACCTAGGTACTTTTACACTGAATGCTTGAAATCACTTAGGAGAATTAGGAATACAAATCCATGAAAAATTGCCTCCTTCCTTAGCAAACCACCAAAATAATCAGTGCGTCAGTGCCATATCATCAGCATCCAATATTCTTCCCAGCAATGCAAAGCATTTATCAGTACACAACATCTAAGACATGAAAGTTGCAGCAAGAATAGGGCCAGCAGAGTCATTTACAGGTCTAAAGCTTCTTATCTGTAATAGCAGCAATCAGTGAGGTACAAACAGAGAAAGCAAACTTTAAGCTAAGGTAACATCTCAGAAATGTCGGACAAAGGCCATTGCTAACTACCGAAGACAGGAAGTGTCTTGGTTACCTCCTTCTGCCTTGACAGAGGCTACGTAACACTTAGAGCTTCTACAAAGCATGTACATTGCATGAAGTAGATTAAGTAAGTGTTTGCATTACTGGCCCTTTTCATTGTAATATAATCAGTTATTGACTCTAGGATCTGAGAGAGATGACAGTGTTTGCTTACTAGCTAATGGAGTCTCTGGTTACCATAAATTTTCATGGAGTTGTACTTGAGAAAATAAGCAGACAGAAAAAAGGCGGGAAAAGCATATATAAATGTATTGTATTCCCAGATGATTTTTTTTAATTTAAAAATTGAACACAACTGATCATGTAAAAATTAATAGGGCAAATGAATTCTAGACACAAGTTCACAAACTTGTGTACATAAAAAAGTAAAAATGAAAATGATGCAAAGCACTCACATTTACAGAAACAAAAAATTGTAACTAAACATCACAGATTCTTACAGGAATCAAAAACTTTCAGATTCTGATTTTCAGACAATATATATTAGAAACAATTAATATAATGAGACAAGACATCCATTTTAAAATAATCTCTTAAGCAGAAAAACTTTCATGGTATGTGTCCTTTGCTTTACAGAACCAGATATTCGTAAGATGGAATTGGGGATTGCATCACAGAAAAACAACACAGTATCTCAAAACTTGCCAAAGAAAAAGGGAGGAAAGGGGACCTTTACTTAGAAAATTATCAAGATTTCTCAAGACTGTGAAAGGCTAGTTACACAGGAAACTCCAAATCTTGATGACCATTTCAATAATGACATTATTCAGTGATTGCCATTACCGTCAATACAAAACATACCATATGTGCGGCAAATGCAGATCAGAAAACACTCGCCTTGTGCAGTGCATGGAAGCAGGTGTAGCATATTTCAATACAGACATAACATCAAAGTAGCATACCTTTCGTGGATTGGAATTTTAATTTCTCTGTTCAATGGTCAATAAATTGTTCCTGGATAGTAATCTTTTACTTTAGATTGTTCTAAATAATTAGTTTTCAAACATGCTTAGTCCAGAAAACTGTATTTCTTAACTTAAGGTAAGCGCCCCTTACATCTAAAGTGGATTATTTTGATACTAGGAACATGAGGAGGATTTACATCCTTTTTATCAGTTATGTGCTTTGAGGCTAAGCAGATGGCATGCCCCTGCAAGTATAGTATTCTACGATAATCTAAGGGTAATTTTAGCTTATTTCTTTTAATAGCTCCATGGATCACTCCCAAAATCCTGTTTAGAAATCAAGGTCCATTATCTGTATTTTAAGCTGTGAATGAAAGCTATTAATCTGCAGCCAACATATAGTGGATCTAATTGGCGTGAAGGTTCAAATTATTTCTGTTTACAGCCCAATGCCAAATTAAACATATCACAACTAGTTTTCCAACCCAGGTCTAAAAGTGCATACATTTTCTTAAGTTTTTGTTTAAATAACGGCAGCATGCAAGTACCCAAAGATTCAGACACCATGGATTCGGACATGTACCCTACACACTTCCTGTTAGAAATGGACCTAGTCTGGAATCTTGTTGCTAAACTTTTTTGTAATCAAAAGATATGAACTGATTCAAACAAAAGTGCCACGGGGAATGTGTCAGCTCTGGGAAAAAAAAAAACATCACTGGAAATTGTTTGGGACCCAAGATAGAACTACCATGCAAAATCAGAAATCATTCAAATACCTTTGCTTTCCCTCATCCAGATGTGGCACTTAAGTCCTAATTTTTTTATTGCATATCAGATCATTGTGTCCACTACTAGGCACTGGCTATTCTTGCATGTAGGTCACACAGCCTTTCCTGCCAGCACATTTTTATTTTGTTTACATTGAACCATAGAAAAGAGTATTCTTTATACCCCCACTGCCAGCCACCTTTGGCTCAGGAGAGTCAAGATTCCCTTTTGATTGGCATTTACTTTATACACATGAAATAACACCAATAACAGGAAGTAGAAACGGCCTTTTATTTAGGGCTTTCACAGCAATGGGGAGCACAGAAAAGCAGTGACTATGAACATAGATCTCCTACATTTCTGATGAATGTTGAGCAAGTATGAAAAACAGCCCCTGAAGTTGTGCACTCAAACCTAGGTGCCAATTTTAAATATTTGTTTCATGGTCTTTCAGGTTGACTGAGATCATTGTGATTGAAGTTTCCCCTACTAATCAGCCCCAAGACAGGCTTTGAAGGTACAAATATTTGTGAAAATGATTTACAGATGTTTTAAAACTTGCTGCCAGCATTCCTATTGAAAGACAGTCTATGGATGTTTTATCTTAACATTCTTCTTTTTACGTATTTCTTATGCAGTATATGATAAGGATGAGGGAAAAGAGTAGAAATTCTGATCAGAGTTGTTAATATACAGTTCTTCAAAATGTCTGAGAGACTGACCACAATTTAACCATTAAATTTAGTTTGTTCAGCTAATGAAAGAAAATCCTGTTAGGTTCTGCATAGTTTAGACAGCAAGAAACCAAAAATATGTTTTCACCTAAGTCTCATAAAATAATTTTCTCTTAGGGATGTTGAGGTCACCACAATTTGACATCAAGGACTTCTCAAGCAGTCCCTAAACTAGGGAACCACTGCATGGCTTGAAAGAGCAGTTGCATCCACCACTCTTCAGTATGAAGAAACACTGTCATGTGAGTCACCTGCAGTTCAGACCATTTAAAAACATTCAAAACTTCAACAGAACTTTCTTCAGAAAGGCACAGAGCGTGGGACAAGCAACTTTTGCTCTCTGACAATGTTCACAGGCTCTTTCCTAAGAGGTGTCTCAGGCCTTGGCAGCACCGATGCCCGGGGTATGTCTACACAGCCTGCTGTGCACCTGCACAAAGAGATTCCTGACCTGGCTACACAACTGCTAGTGTAATGCTTCAGCTACGCCAGTTACAGCCGGACTACTGACACAAATTAAATGTCTCTCCCGTGGAGCTTCCCAAGCCAAAGCTAGGCTCTGTGGCACAGGAATACCCACTCCAACCCATTTCCTTCTCTACTAGCTGCTGCCTCTGTTTCTTACCTGTTTTTGCTGTGCATGTTCTGACAAACCCTCTGTTGCAATGCTAGGAAAAGTTTGTTTTTGTGAACTTCCCCCAGACCTCCAAAAAATTCAAGCCAGGACCTCCACATGGTATGATTAATTTAAAACAATACACAGTCTTTAAGGAAAAGTCCTAGTGTTCCTGGATTCTAAGCCTTTGGGCTTTAAAAATTTTCCCCATAAGCAGAAAGATTGTGCAGACTAGCTCCTTACTTTAAGTTTCAACAAAAGTCACATAATATTGCACCTATAAGGAAAAACAGCAAACATCAAAAAGTTGTGCGATAAGCTGATAGTTTATCACGTGTCTGCAAAAAACAGCGAGGTATGAGATCCTGGGGTCTCTGGCGTGCTAAGTCATCGAAACAGCACAGTGGCTTTAACAAAAGGGTCCCACAAATAGTGTCCTCATATAAGCTTTGTAGTTCATGCAATATGTACCAGAATTTTTAAAAAGATTCAAAAAGGATTCTCAGGAGTGGAAGGGAAATGTGTGGAGCATTCAGCAGCGTTTTGAACACAACACTCACAATACCTCTCGGTAGTAAGGTACTGCCTCATCTCTTCCTCCCCCAACTGCCAAACTACACAGGGATGGTGAATGAGCATGGAAAGGGTCATCAGCAGTTTTTCCAAGAATGGAGGTAACTGTAACTAGAGCTTATCCCATGCTGAGTAGCTGCATGTCAGTTATACGTGAAGCTAAGGTTTTCTATTTTTAGTTTGTCTCAAAATAAGAAGTTTTTTAAAAATCTGGACATTTCTGCATTTCATTTGAAAAACATGCCTCGCTACATCTACAAAGTAGCATTGTGTGGCCCTGCTTAGTATTTAAGCTGTATAAATACAGGGAAAATGATCCCTAGAACAGATTTTTCAGCCTAATTTCAAGATTATCTATATTCCCATTAGGCTCAATTAATCCAAATACAACTATGTCTGATTTCAGACTGAGGTGGGCTTTTGTTCAAGATACACTGTTACACTCCCTGACCAGCAACAGGAAACAACTTTCAAGACTACCATTTAAAAATATCTCTTCCTCAAAAATTTTTACCTTTTTTGAGGTCCAAAGTGAAATGGGCTTTTATGTTTCTCCTTTGTTCTGATGCAATAAAAGTTTTTCTTCTCAAGAAAGCAAGCTTACTGTGACAGGGCAAACAAGGAACAGTATCAAGATCCCAAAGACCTCTAGGTATTGTAAGGACAACTGAAAGGCTCTGGTCCAGTTTTGACTTCTAGTTCGTGCACCGTGCTATCACCCTTTGAGAGACTATTGAAACTCTACAACCCAGTCACAACAGAGCAGTTTTATTCAGAAGAGCAGGTTTATTTATGGAGTCATCAGGCCAAAGCTGAAGTCAGGAGTCCCAGAAATTTTCTCCATGTAGAAACCAACATAGATAGGAACAAGGTTCAGTACAATGCCCCTTGACCTGCTAGAGCTTCACAGAGACACCAGGGAGACAAGCAACAGAAGGTCCTTCCCTCAGTTCTTTGGCAGCATCAGCATCGGTATATACTTCTCCCTTAACTGGAGGTGGCACACTCCTACATTGTGCTTGGAGGACACAAGGCAAGAGGCTAATACACCTTAGACTGTGATGGCCCAAAAATGGAGTGCTTTTTATGACAAAGATCCAAACTGGAGGCAAAAGTTCTGTCCCATGGGAATCCTGACATATCATAGGTTCTCTTGCAGCGATATCCTGACAAATGACAATTCACAGAAGTTGCAGCCCTTTTAGCTGGCTTTGAAATCTGTCAGTTATAGATCATGAAACAGAACAGTCAAGTATTGAGACAACTGATAAGTCTCCTGGCTTTTCAAAAGATTGAGAGTCACCATGGCCTTCAGACACTTCTCCGTGGCTCAATGCCAGCTGTAGGCCAGTCAAGTGAGTATCCCTGTTGGACTAATAGTGCCTGAGAACAGAAAAATTATGAGCTCCCAGTATTCCACTCCTGATGTTTCTCAAGTAATTACAACCAAAAGTTCCCATAGATGCCTTGACATTTCCTCCATACTATAGTATTTTATTTAATTGGGGTTTTTTCCTGATGATGGATGACTTTTATATCTGAGCCTCATCCGAGGTTTGCTTTGCTTGTTAGGGAACTTAGAGTGAAATACTGTGGGATATTATTCAAATTCCAAAAGAATATTTTCTACTTTTCTACTTCCAACTTCAGCTTCACATTAGCAAATTTCCCTGGCTGTGTAATAATTTCTTACTTACTGACCATGAAAACATCGTATGTGACACACGTTCAAAAAAAAAAAACAGGCACAGCTGGTAGTCACCACTCCGTGTGCCACTTACAATCAGAAAAAGCAAGTTTAGAATTCATATGCCTGATACGAATGACTGTTTCATATTGTAAACAGTGCACCATGTTAATGAGTTTGACAACCACTGCCGCCTTCTTCGTACTTTGTAATACGCATACATGTGGGTTCTTACGCTTCTTACCCCAACTTTACAAAAACGCAAATAGACACATAAGATGCAAAACACAAATTAATAAGAGATCCGCATTTTGAAAACAAGTTGTGGATTTTCTTGTTAAAAGGTCAAGCAGTGAACAACTGACTTGGATTTGCTGCTTAAACTGTCAGCAGATGATAAAACTCGAAGTGCAAAACTGACTTATATAAGTGATATTAATCTAATTATGTAAAACCCCAAACTAAATCAGGCATTTTTGTCTTGCTAAATACAGTTTAAAAATAAACAGCCTAAACATGAGATCTCTGCTGGGCCAAGCATACCCAAGAATTCACACCATCAGCTAGAAACTAACAGAGTTCTAGTTAAAATGCTGTGATTTACACTAGGGATTTTGAGTAAATTTAATTAGTTTCCTACATTTGAACAGAGTATATTAAGAGCAAATGAATTCTTTCAGCCTAAACAGTGAAACAATGAAGAACAAATGAATTAAGCCAGCTTCATAAATCAATACATGCTAAAATATGTGCTAATCCCAATCTGCACTCCGGTTAGATATTACCATATGAGTACATTCAGCAATTTTAATTTAAACTGCCTGCAGTTAAACGGAAAAGGGCAGCAAATCAAGACCACTGTCATCATTCACATTTGCTATTGCAGCATCACATCTGTAAAGAAAAAGTGGCAGAGCTGCCCCAAACAATGTTCACTGGGTCTTCTGAAATGCTACCATTAATCCTCTTACACGATTCACTTATTGTGTGACACTGAACATATGCAGTCCTCATGTTTGTGAGGAGAAATAGAGAGGAAAATCTTCTTTCCAGATTTACAGAGTCCAACAACTTTGTAAGTTTTCCATTTACCTTTAAAATAAAACAGAATCATGTGGAATTCCTAATAGTTGGCTCTCTAAAGGGCAGGAAGTTAATATGAATATGCCTGAGGCGTTCACTCAAAAGTTCACTCCATGTTTTGAAATTCAGATCTCTCACTAGAGTGGATTGCAAGTGCTGTAAAAACAGCTTATTCTCTTGCTATTTCATTACTTTCACAACTCTTCCCAAGTCAATCTTCTAATTATTGAAAAGCATTAAAAGACAAGGATTATTTCAACTTCTTCAGTTACATAAGGATTCAAGTGGGCTAAAAAGATTATGTTCTGCAAAAAGCATATTTCTGCACAAAAAAATATTTCTGTTGTTGATAATGGATATTTCACTTATTAGCTGCTATGCCCATTTAACAAACCATTTTTACTAAGAAATTAATAAAGATAGCCAGAAGATTTTTTTAATGAAACTTTATCTCATTGAGATTTTTTGAAACATTGGCTGAATATTCAACAGAAAGGGTGTTCTAAGGCTGAGTTTAGACCCTCAGGTCAATTCAACGGCATGACAGGGCCAGAAACTGAAATGAGAAACCTTAACTTTTCAGTCTGAAAGTGGAAATCTTGATAATTTCCTTAGATGGAAGTACAATTCAATTAAGAAGCCTGAAGGTTGCCTGCCAAACAGAACTATCCACCTCCAGTTAGCTCTACTATCTCAGAAAATTACTTGGATGGGCCCTTCTCGTTCAGGGATACACCCCTCTAAAAATGTCACTAAATCAGGTATTATTCTGGGAGCGCAATCACATTTTAACCCAAATCAAGAGTTAAAGAGATATTTTACAGAAGAGGGTAGAAGTATCATCCCCATCTTACAGACAAATGCATACAGGTGGATTAAACAACATTTTCATGGCAACTCAGCAAGTTTGTGATAGATCTGTATCTATAGCCATGTTTTGACATGTGCTGTAGACTGTCAACCCCACTTCTTCGCTACAGAATCATCTCCTTTGAAAGAAATTATGTTTCCAGAGAAGGAAAATCTGAGAAATCTCTCTTACCTGGCAAAAAATGATGCTGCCACCGAGGTGCCTGTGGATACTTCACTGGCAACATATGTGCTCTGGGAAGCAGGGAAGCTGTACAAGGAGGGTTTATCTGCATTGTAGCGGTTCAATGCTGCTTCAGTCAGGCCCTCTCGACTAGTCTCTGTCATAAGCTGAGATATCTGAAGACAGAAAAGAACAAAAGTGTCATCAGCTAAAGCTCACTAGCTGACCCCTCCTCATCCAGAAGTGCCTCTGGGTTGCAGATGGAGTAAGAGAGGCATTTCATTCACTACATCTTTGCTGCTCTGTGAACAAGTTTATTGCTTCTGTCATGCTAATCTACAGTACTTTGGCTCAGCTCTAACCTTGTCTGCATTAAAACTAATGGGATAAATTCATCCTGTCACTAGAAATGTCAATAGTGTCTATGGCTTTCCATCCATATGGAAAAGAAAAAGTAAACCATAATCCTTGCTCGGTTTTACCTCAGGGTACAAGAGAGACAGCTTAGATATGTACAAGATACTTATATTTTACTTCAGGGAAAAAAAATACATTTGTTTGCCTTTGTAAAATAATACAGCACTAGTATATTAAGCATTTTTGTTGACCTTTCTCCAGAAAAGCCAGCACGCAGCACAGGAAGGAGTCCTTTGGGATCCTAGACTATTTATCATCTCTCTGGAAAACTGGAATCATTACCGCTCACTTTCATTGGCTTTCTTAAAAGGTTTTAAACATCCTGTGATTTCATTCTTCTGATGGCCCATTTAACATTTTTTCCCCTGTTAGAAAGCCTCATCTCAGCCTTTCATTGTCTGGGAAAAGAAATGGAGTTCAATCAGATTTGACCCAGCCCTCCTCAAATTAACTGAAAGATCTTGATTGACTTCGGAGAAAGCTGGGTCAGCCCTATCGAAGCACCTCCTCAAAACTTTGATTTCAGTTCCTTGACTATTACTTCAGCATGAATTTACAATGGTGTGATGTCATCTATTGTACTTCATGCAATTCCTAACAACTTCCCTTTCCTCCTTCCTTCATTTCAACCTCAAATAGCTTTTGTTCACCAATGCGTTGTCACAAAATTGCAACAGATGCTAAAAAGAACCCTCCCAAATTATTGCTAGCAATCGTCCAAGGCATTGCTTCCTTCCCTCTGCAAAAAGTTTGCAAGAACCCGTCTCTCACCTGTTCGATTTCAGTTCTCATGCTTATCCTTATCACCACAGTAACAACAGAACATCCTTGTGAGGCACACAAGAAAAGTACTTGAGATCATCCTGCAGTTCTTTTTCCACTTAGGCTTGCTTTTTTCCAGCTGTTAAACATTTCAGTTATTAAAGGCAAAGTTGAAGAACTGTGATTTGTGTTTGGGAGGGGAAAAGACATGTGATATGGCAACATTTTTTAGATGAACTATCAAGCCACCTCTGTTTCTTTTACAGAGGATTGCTACCCATTCTACTATGGCTGAGAAGACAATCTAACAGTTTATCCTTATTTTACCTATTTTTTAGGCCAATCAACTGTAATACTTCAAGAACAGGAATGCTAAACTAGCCACTTTATGCTACGAGGAACCAGTAAAAATTGCTGAAAATGCCCCTATCATGTCAGTCACACACTGAGCCCTTCTAATTCATGATATTGAATATATGTTAAATATATATTGAATTCACTATATTGAATGAGCAGTGCTCTCAGAAGGCTATAGCTGAAATCTTGGACTTAAATCATCTCATACTACTGTTAAAACACAAGAATTTAGGCTGGCTGCCAGGATACCTCCCTACATTTCCAGCATGCAGGCAAACAGACATTTGTTCTTCAGTGTTCTGCTAACCCATGTATGTCCACTTGGGGCATCCAATACACTTGAATGCACTAAACAATAATTTCCTCAAATTTTACATAATTTTTGCTAACTCAGCTATTTATATTTGCAGTGAACTAGCACAAGATTCTTCCCTATCCCCTCAAATTATCCTGAAACCAATTTGATCATCTACCACATTGGGAACTGCTAAGCAGACAGATTTAAAAAGCTCTCCCTTCAGAGCAAAGTACACTTACGAACCTAAGCTCATCTTAGTCCATCCAATTCATATATCTGAAATCAGGGATGGACCATCATTAACCAATTGCCATTGCTGACAGCATCACCAGGAAGTGCTATTCACTTCCATGGCAACCTGACAGCAGTTACGAAGTTGATGAGTTGACTTATCTCAATTGCAATCATAACCTTCCCATCTTCTGCCAAAAAAAGATCTGCAGCTCCAAATATGAATTTCCACAGCTAGAGCAGCACGTTTCTATTGGTGTCAGATACGCTGAAGTTGCAAGATGGTAAGGCTTGAGAGCGGCATTTCAGCCGCTGCAAAACAGGAACGGATTTGTGCATCTCAGTGTTTGGGACACCCAGAAAACATCCATCATGACGTGGGCATAAAAGCAGTAACTAAATGGTTTCTGCGATTATAGGGACTTTCAGGGGATCCATGCCCATATCCACAAGTCCTATTAATGTGAACAGCACAGAGCAAACAGCAATAAAAAGCCTCAAACTGATTGTGGACACTTCCTGAAAGGTATTACTCTCAAGCTTCCTCAAAAGCTGATGAGATGCTTGGTTCGTGAGCTTCGAAATAACTAGTTCTTAAATACAAACACTCCAAAATAATCCAGTACTTACTCACCAGAGAGAGATGAGGTTCTTTTAGAAAGATACAAATATAGACCACTCCCCCTCACCTATGCACTCAGAGAGAAATAGATATCAGAGGGAAATAGATATTAGTCAGCAAATGGAATGTTAATGCTTTTTAATAAATGGGGATGAAGATCTTATAAAGCTTGTATTTAGGTCACGTTTTCTTATAGTAAAATGCAAAGGAACTGAGTAAGAAGCTGGAAATAATCAAGCATATTTACAAATTCTGTATTTGAGGAGTACCACACTAACCATAGGACAGAGAGAGAAGAGAGATAAATAAAACTCATTTTAGAAATTGCATATACTATGGACAATTGCAGAATGGGATTGTTTCTATATAAATGTAGGCTTTTCAGTAGTACTGCTATGGTATCATGTGTCCTACACAACAGTCCAAGTACTACAGGGACGGTCAGCTGCTCGAACTGCGAGCTGCAAAACATCTGTGTGGTACTGACCACCAGAGCTTGCTGGAGAGGCAGCAGCTCTCCTTCCTGTTGGTTCACACAGCTTGCTTTGTTGCAGAAAACAGGAAGCTACTGTTGACATTGATATTGATGTATTATCTGTGAAAAGCAGCATTCCAGTGTAAACAGCCCTGTCAGAGAGCCCTCCCACAGCTGCCCTGGATGGACACTCATAATGGGGCATGTTGGGCTTGTTGAGCACCTTCTCGGTCCTAAGGGTCCAGCACTACCACCTGGTTTCCTTATCCAAGCTGGCACACTTCCTGGGCAAAAATCCATTTCCCAGCGTGAGCTCTCTCAGAACTAAACTCCCAAATGCACATACTGTCTGTCCTTGCAATCCATTGATTTACTGTTTGCCCTCAGCAGGGGCACTTCTTAGCTGACAGTGTATTACAAGGATACCAAAATGGAAACATACTTTATTTTACCTAACACAAGACACAGACAAATTAAGACAAAATAAGAACTGGCTTAAGCCACGGTCCAGGAATGGTTTCCAGTTTTTGCACTTGATTACTTTGTCTGCCAGAGTGGGATTTTCAACAGTGAAATGTCTCCAGAAGCAATGAAAGCTGAAATATTTCCCTGAATTTCAAACATTCTGCCGCTCCTTATATGGGAAGCCTGCAACACCACTTGACGTTATACAGATCAAAGCCCACAGAAGTACCTTGTGATACTGATGTTCTGCTTGAGGTTTGAGTGTTGCAGTTATCACAAGGTACTTCTGTGGGCTCACTCTCACTCTGTTGCTATCTTTTCCTTACATCAAAGCAAGAACAGGACAACAAACTAGAACTTGATATTTAATTATGGAATTGTTCCTTTGGTCATGCAGCCAGTGGAGATGAAGGGCAAAGACAGTGTTATGCCAAATTCCGGGCCAGGCTTGGAGCCTTTTTTGTGTCCAGTACTTATCAGAGTATTGTTTATACTGCACAAATTTGTACATCTGGGTCAATCCACAGGCTGAGTACCTCACTAGACACCTAGACATGTGCCCACAATATTTGACTAATAAATCCTCATTTACTCCCAGAGTTCAAAACATACACATAAAGTAGTGGGCAGAAAGAAGTCCAGATAATTCATATATCCAGAGACTATTGACTTCGAGTCAGTTCTATTGCATTTGTTTCTTTTGCCTCATAGATTGGAGAGTATAGAAATCATTTAAACTATTATACCGAACTGAAGAGTGGGCTTTGGAGGTAATCTTACCATCTCATTTACTCTGTCCTCAGGTCACAGTACCAAATTATCCCTTTCTCCTCTGACATTGCTCACTGAAGTTCACACATACACAACTTGAGTAAATGCACCCAGCATATATCAAGCATTTAAGGAAAAACACTCATAGAACAGACATTTCCAAAGCTCTCAGAGAACTACTTTTTTTTCTCCATCCCAGTTCAAAAGACAGTTGAAAAATCACACTTTGAACATTAACAAACTCGGGCTCTTCCCCTCCCCCCCAATAATATATGCCTGACAAGTACAGTTCACGTAATTCTGCCTCTTCAATGTCACTGTCTCGCTCACTAGATACTGTTTCTGGATTTAATGGGGAAGAGAAGATTTTTTTTTCTTGTCTTCTGTGAGTACCCACATACCATATACATGAGGTTTAAGGTAAGTTAATAGGATATATTTTGAGAAATTCCTTTATTGAATTGTTGGCAGCACATCACTGCCTGGATAGGCAACAAAAAGACAAAGCATGGAACAACGCAACCTTTCATGCCTCAATAAAAACCTTTTAAGTGCACACGGAACAAGACAGATGTCCTTCCCAAGGCCCCATTTTTTTCTCCTGTCTCATAAAAGCAAGGCATCCATTAACCTCCTCTTTCACTGCTTTCTGACAGTATACAGCAAGAGCTGGAGATAAGTCATGATTAAAATTCTCTACTTCATAGGAAAAAGATGGCTCTGCAGTTAAACCCCAGGTGTCAGCCAGGCTAGATTCTCTTCCTTTTCCAATTAGAGTCATTCGGTGCATGAGACTTGCCGTCATGCAGTATGAGGTTAATTATATTTACGTAAGGGCATTTTACAGCCAAGATTGTTAATGTTTCTAATGCTCTTAACTGAGGACTCCCAACTGAAATTACTGTACAAATGGAAGTTAGCATTTATGAAAGATTTGAAACACTCTTTGCTCTGGAGGTAGTGAAGCATTCAGGAACATCCCCAAAAACTAGTTAACGTCAGTGACTGATGAATGAACTGGATGCAGATATGTATGAAATGTATCCATGCCTGAAGCCAAATTCAAGATACAAATCTGTGTCCAAATTCACTATAAAGCAATCCTTAGTGTCCAGAGATCTTAAATCTCAGGAGAGAAGCTCATTAGGAACAAGAAACTGAAGGTAGAAAGCTCTCTTTCATAAACACACACACACTCATGAATGATTTCTTTGGCAGTCCACTCTCGATTCAGAGCAGCATTGAATTTTCCGCCCTATAAATACTGATGAAATTACTTCCTGACTTATTTTAGACAGCAAACGTCTACCTTAACCAAGAAAAAGCTTCTTCTGAAAGACACCTCCCCCTTTAAAGGATGAGTTGAGGGAAGCTGTAAAGGATACCTCTCTCAAAGCTTTAGCACACCAAAACCATCATAAATTCTTATAAACCTGCTTCGAACACAAACTTAGCAGCTTAATTTCAAGTTTTCCATTACGCACAATCAGGTGTTCCGGCTCTTCTAAAATACTAATCTTTTACTTTCTGTCCAACTCCTTTTGGCTCCTCAGTTTACTCTCAGTCATAACAAGATAAAGTTATTCTTCCTGTTTCGCTCAAGGACCCTAGTTTCTGGTCTATGGGAGTGATGAAACAAGCATCTCACAATATATCATTCACATGTGTCTTTCTTCTGACACATGTATAGAACACCAAATCCTTCCTGAAAACTAAGCGACCCTATTTTTCCTGGGCTTGACCTGCTCTTACCAATTCTTACAGGTTGAGGCAAGAACTCTAATTTACAAATTAATTTTGAAAACTCAAAGAATTCTTCCACTTTCTTTAGTGTATAAGAGTTCACTGTCTGATGTGATAGTGTGGTAGATTGCAGAACAAGATAAAAATCTTAAGTCTTCACAACCTTGCCAGCCACTACAAATTTCAGACGAATTACAGTAACTTGCCAATAGGAAGCCGCATCAGAAAACAAACGAAGCAAGAGCTGACACTTCTTGAGTCTCTTCAGCAGAAGAGAGTTTAATGAAGGGAATATCAAAGTCCTACTTCACTTAGAGAAGGCATCTCTCAACAAGAGAATGTATCAATAAGTCCTCTTCCTGTAACTTGGCTATTTTATCTAAGCCCCTTTGGAAGTACTGACTTTATCCCTTTTGCCTAAATGCAAGTTATGCGTTAAGTTCTCTGCAGTAACAAAAAAGCGCAGCAAAAATTTACCTATGGTAGCATTCAAAGGACAAGGTGACAGCTCAGATCCACTGTGCTGAGTGCCAAAGATAAAAAGAGAAATGTGGATAATTTGACATCTACTATATTTCATTTTCATAATTTTGGAGTGTTGTTGGGAGAGGTTAGCATATGAAAATAGGAAAGGGAAATACTTAAGAGTCAGTTTCAAATGTCATTGTTAAATACAGCTTCAAATGCTTTGAAATAAATCTGGTAGAGAGTTTACTGAACTGCCAGTAAACTGAAGTAGGGTTTTGGGTGCAGAGGGGTAGAGGGAAAGATGAATCTCATGCTGCCCACACAACTATCAAATGAATTTTAACGCATCCTTCATAGGGCAAAAAGGAACAATTACACCATTCAATCAGAGCAACTTGAAAGTGGTGAGGATTTGCTAAGTCAGTCATCTTTAATATACCACAAAGCACCAAGGACATACTCTGCATCTGTCACAAATCAGTCACTGCAGCAGAGGTGACATTTAAGGAATTATTCAGGACAAAATCCACCTTTAGAAGAAATAATTTTGGAAGGGTAGCAAGTTCTTGTAGCTAAGGGCACTTAGCATCTTGCCATTTGATTATGACCTTTTCTCTCATAGCAGAATACTAAGCTGCTATAGGTCGAGATCACTGCAACTGCTGATACAGACACTGTGTGAGCAAGAGCAACACAGCAATTCCTGATAGTCCTTTCCTGTCAAAAGAATATGTTCTGCAAGGAACAGGCTGCAAAAGGACATGCATAATGTCTGCTGCATTCAGTCTCTTTCTTGGAGGTAGACATACCGAATACTGCTTAGCAAAGGCAACTCACTATTCTTTGCGAATACTGAAACTCTAGGGAGGGTCCCTGAGCATGCTTTGCTCCTGCTTTATTCAAATCTGCAAATTTGAAACAAAATCTGAAATATTGATCTAGCAGAAGGGGCTACCGTAATACAGATTTTGTATTGAAACAAAAAACAGTCCACCTTTAGAGTAAGTGAGGTTTTTCAAAGGGATAATCACTGGGATGGCAAGAATGCTGATTATGCTTTGCATTTAACAAGGAAGAGTCAGACTGTATAAACTACTTTTACTTAAACATTATTTAGTCACCATCACAGCACCTAGAGCTTAATTACCACCTCCAGCTTCCTACTGTCCAAAAGAAAGATGACCTTTGACTGTTGCAGACACATCCCATGTCCCTCTATAAACAAGATAGCTGTCTAACACTGATCCAGTGCAATCCTCAGCACAGATGAAATCCCAATTTGCACAGACATGGGCACATCAAAACTGCTATGATACAGTTAGTTCCATTTCACAATCAAGAGCCCATACCATTAAATGAAATATTTTACAGCAAATCGCTTAATCTTAAGAACAGCTACTGAGAAGCTGATCCAACAGCTGATCAGAGATCCAAATAGTGATGGATTTCTCTACTGTAAGATATTTTCCTCTGATTCTTCCTCCTGAGTTCTGCCTTATGAAACAGTATTTTTGAAATTTATGTTGTATTTTCCATTGTGAATAATGACACTATTTTCTCAGCCATCCAGTATCCTCCCTCTTACTTTCACCTATTCACTCAGTGCACGTTCTTGCCTTAGCTTTTGAACTGAAAAGCAAAGCAAAACAAGCAAAAAAACCCAAAAACATACAAAGCAACAGTATTGCCTGAAAATCTCTGAGTTACTTATCGAGTACACTCTCCTCAAAAACAATACCAAATAAGAATTGCATTGGCAACAATGAAAGCTTTATTATAAAACAGGAAATCTGCTCTATTAAGCCTGTGACAATGGTTCATTTGCGTGATCAGCAAATTCCCATACAGACCATAACTTGGTAAACATAAATTGATGCACGTTCCCAAGCAACCTCCACCACCGAGACGCGAAGGATATAGGCTCATTTTGATCTGGCTTAGCAATGAATTCACTTTTCTCAGTTTGCCAACGCCCTCCTGAACTAAGTAATCCATGGAAGGAATAGTTAGTACTCTATCTACATCGAAAGGAATCAGTATATTGAGTCTGAAATGGTATTGACCAAGCCTGCTTCTTGCTCGCTCGTTTTGTGCTGATATATTTATTAAGCAGAAAGGCAAACAAAGAGGGGGAAAAATACTAGAGGAGCAGAAATTACGTGATCCGAAGCATTCAGGACAGCAAATACCTACCTAGAGTGAACTTATCATTGTATAGAAGTTGTAGATTGTAGTCTGCAGCGCTCCTTCAGCCTGAGTGACATAGCCCGCAAATTTTATTTATTGGAGACTACTTCATTATCAAACTATTTTCTGAAAGGTAAAGGCCCTACCTCATTACAGAAACACAATAGCTATCATAACTCAATACCCTCAATGTTTTCTCATGTCCATTCAGGGTCATGCCAGCCTCTCCTGTTCCTCCCCAAGGATGCCACAGGCAGCACAGCTGCCCTGAGGTGCAGGTCTGCTCACCCTCCATACCCCAGAGCTCTCCCAGTAAAGCAGACTCCCCATGGGCAGGCCCCTGCAATGCTGTGAGCTATTCCTTGTGAGTAAACCAGTAAAGCACCATCAGCTAGACCCAAATATGCCTCTCATTCATGAAGCTCCACCAGCCAAGTCTCTGCGGGCAGAACAGCAATGTAAGGTTTCCCAGCTGACATATTCCCATGCAAATGAAAAATAGGAACAGCAGCTAGCAAAGAGGTTCTAGTCTCAATTTTGTGCCTCTAGGCATTTCAGCAATGCAAAAAGATACTGTGCAGCAACACAATAAAACTGCTTCCTTTCTCGTCAAGAAGACAACAACATGGCAATCTGTGGGAAAGCTGAGGCTGCCTCTAGCTTTCAGAAGTTTTTTTAAATCTACTTTAATAAAGTTGTTAATTCTCTTAATTACCTGTATATCCTGCTGCTACATTATAAAGCTGTGCAGCTGGAAATGAATTGGATCTTTTTCTACTCTGACTTTTATTTGCTATCAGATTAGTAACATTTTACAAGAGAAAAGGCCTTTCTTTTGTGTGGCTCGCTTAAAGTTGATTTCATACATCCAGATTCAGCGACCACACTGTAATCCCCTGTTGAATCAGCTACCTTTTAAGACCTCACTGGCCAGGCTAATTGTACTCAAATAACTAATGCAGCAATGAAAAGTGTGTTCAGACTATGATTCTATGAGCACGTCTGACTTCTGCCTGTCTGTACACATGGGGCAGCAGCTAAATGAAGTGGCTGTACTGTTGAAGCTGAGGCACAAGTCTCTCTAGTTCACTGTCTGCAGGAGTAATACATTTGTTATGAAAACAAACTTTCATTTCTCTGATCAGTTACCAACCTGCCAGCAACGTCAAGACATCATAAGAAGTTCAAATCTTACTGTAGCTGTTTCCCTATCACAAACAACAATCTGTAAGCCGTTGACCTTTCACTTGTCAGTTGACAAGAACAGCTTTAGAAGCTACCAGAGTGTGTCAGCATGTGGGCTTAACTTGAATGGCATTATTGACCCAGAAAGCAACCTCTTTCTATAGCTAGAAAGAGAGTAAGCAATAAAAAACACCATTAGTTTTTCCACACATGGGTGTATGAACCGGATCATTAGTCTTTATTTAAAAGACATATGATCAAGTTCTACCATGAAAACATGAGGAGAAGGAGAGAGGGGGACAGAGAGGGAAAGCTACTTCATTTCCAGTATGAAAAAAATCTGACAGGCTTAGAGATTCCTGCAATGATTATTGCTTAAGAATGTGGCATAACGCAAATTCAGCCCACACACATAATCACTTCAAGAGCTGACCTTTTTGGGGGTAAGATCAGTACACGTCTGACGCGTCTCTTACCCAGCTGCTCATGGAAAGGTACATGGGTTTGACCCCCAGGGATCTAGCAAATACCTTGAATCTATTTAGAAACTGGTACCATTCCAGTAGCTTACCCATCAGAAAGAAATTACGAATATCGGCTTTTCTATAAACTGCTGCCAAAGGTTTAATTATATTAGTGCTGGCAGATACCACAATAATACAAATTGTTTTCTCTATGTGTTAGGTCGTAAGACTATCAGTAATGTACCTTATAAAGGGAAGAACCAGAGGACTTGAATCTTGCATGAGGCATGAACTTCTGAACAAACAGAAAAGAGGTGCTTGCAGGGCAGAGTCAACTCATGTAGAAGCCAGGCACATTTGGGACCAAGCAATATAGAAACCTGGGAAATTTAAGCTGAGAGAGACTGAGAAATCTTTCTTAACTCATCAAATATTCTAAGTTTGAAGATTTATTCTGTAGTATCCTTTTCCATACACGTTCCTAAATCATCTTCACATACAAGTACATTTTTAAGAACTGATTAAATAAAAATTAACCTCTGACACCAATGATTGTTAATACTGCTTACGCAGCTTTCTCTTTTGCTGCCTCAATAAAATATTAACAACTCATCATCTGAAAGGACTCTGAGGAGTCCTTTAATGGAATAAAACTTAAGGCGGACATTTGAATGCTGTGTTAAATTTGCATCTCTCAAGACAAGTCTAAGGCTCCAAGTACTCAGCTCTTCAGAAAATCTACTGAAACCTGCAGGCAGCAAAGAAATCTTTAAAAAAGAAATACTGTGTTCAGATCTTAGTGTCTAGTCATTAAGTTGATGTGTCCCTTCCCTCCATTTCAGTTTAGCTTAACCAATGCTACAACACATCTTCCACTGTATTCCCTGCATTCCAGTAAGATCTCTCATCTTAAAAAGAGCAATTTGTCTCATTCCTGAAGAAGAAAGCATCTTTTCTGCTTCCTCTGTTTGGGCTCAATTCCACAGCAAGCGTTTAGAACTGCAAAGTACCCAGTCTTCTGCAGGAAATTTAGTTCTTAAAATGTTGATATCAGCTTAAATGCTCACAATGAAATTAATATCATTGAAGTTGCACATATTCAGGTGAACATTCAACTCATCATTTGTAATGCTGTCTAGGAGCCAGTTTGCTTTCTGAATGCTGACTAACTGACATTGTTATGAAGGCTCAGGCACAGAAATAAGTTGCTGTGCTGAGTCGTAACGGCTGTCCACATGCACATACTTGGCCTGTGGCAAATGCAAGGTAATAATGATTTCTCTTACAATCACTTTTCTAGACCTAAGTCAAAGAAACCAAGTCAAATTATCTTGAATTTGCTGTGAACTATGAACATGCATTCACAGTTACCATGTATTAGTAGCTTGCTAAAAAGTAAAATCAAGCTCATCGTGTGTCTGAGTCCTAAGACTTCGATTAGGCTAGGATAGCCAAAATAGGAGCCATTATACAAGGCTGAATGCAGATCTGCTCAGAAGTTACACTGTTCAGAAGGGTTCAGTGGGGCTAAATGTAAGCACAAGAGATTAGCTATTACTTGGTCCAAAAATGCACTGAAGATGTGCAGAAGTGAAAACAAGAGAAGTACCAGCAGAGCGGTGTTGCAAGAAAGGCACTTTTAGGGGGTTGAATTCCGGCTGCGAGCCTTGCACTTACCTAGGAAACGCTCTTATTTCATTCCCACAAGCAGAGATGTTGATACATTCTTCAGAAGTCAACAGCATATTCTTTCAATGCTAATACCTTGCAAGACCTCGACACCAGACAACCTCTCAAGTCAAAAAGCATAACAATATTGTGTTTCTCTTTTCACCACAGGGAAACAGCATTTAGCCTCAACTTCCATGCCGAAAACTTCCACCTTTGCACCATCTCACAATGTAACAGTCATGCTGAATTGCACTGCCCTCTGGCTTTGTGTAGCTGCCTTCCCCTTTTCTGTCCCTCCGATTAATAGTCCCTTGCAGGTGTTCCTTCTTTCATGGTACCAACATGGAGATGTGGCAATAGCTAATTTCACAGTTATCGGTGCTAATGGGAGCTGCCATGAAACTGTCTAATTTCCAGAGGAGGCAGTATGCAGCTGCTAAAGGAAAAAAAAAAAAAACAAAAAACAACACACCACACCAAAACAGACAGTTCTGCAGAAGCTATGCATCAGTGGGAGTGACCTCTCTATAAATTTAACAAGGTTGGTCTTTCTAACCTCTGTCACAATACACAAACACCAGTCTTACTTTCATGTTAATAATAAAAATGTCCTGCTGAGGTTTTAAAATTATTTTATGACAGCAACCACCATAATTTTTAACAGGAATACATGAAAAGAATTCAAAAGGTGCCAGAAGAGCCTTCAAATGAGACGACTAGCTGGACAGAAACAGTTCCTTCCTGGCCCTGAAGGTGAATGCCTTAAGGCGTAGGTTTGATTGCCTTATTACCTTAGTTTGCATAGCTACAGCTGTTATTAGCAGTCATAAAAATCACTCAACTATAAGCGTTTGACTTGGAGGCTACTTCCTGCAGTGAATTCTATAGGTTGAAGAGGTGCCAAGTTATGTTGTCTTCTGTTTGCTCTAAATTTACTGCCCTCTCAGCTAATGAAAGCAAAAAGAGAAGCAGATCCTTAACTGAACACCAAATTAAGCTCTGTTGGTGCATACTGTAAACGGTTAGGAACTGGGCCTCTCTGTGTTCTGGTCACCTTTCAATGGCACAGCAAAGAGGTCAGCTTGTGAGCATCAGGCTACGCACTTGCTACGGTACTCTTCTGAATGGGATGGATATTTCTTGCACAGCACTAAACATATTCTCAGCTTTTTACATATACTCCTAGTCTACTTCTGTTTTCCAAGCTAAATGTGGCTTTGCATCATCTCATTTGCTGCAACTTCTGTCACATTTTCAGTCCAAATTGTTTGTTTCAGTCCGCCATTTTCAATCTGCAAGTCTTGAAGGGATCCAAACCGAGCATGGGTTTCCAGGAGCTAGATGAACATCACATTAGCTGAAGCTGATCTAGCATTTAATTCAAGTGCACACAATGATCTTTCCCCACTATATGTAATCTGGATTTTGGTCTGCAGGAACCATCATAACCCATCTTCACTACGAGTGCTTTACCATATGAAGATCATACTCCCACTTTTCACCTCAGGACCCTTGTACACTGAGAACTTTAAGCATGCTGACTGTCCATTCTCAGCTGGAATTTAGTGCACATTCACTTGCAGACTGAGTAATTAATACCCATCCGCATGTCTCCTGACCAGCTAAATAAGGTCAGATGAAAAACACTATTTTCTCCTCACCACTGATTTTAGATGACTCTTCTTTTTAGACAACACTGAGACACATAACTGCTTTATTTTTCTCAGGTGGCATTAAAAAAAAAAAATCAGTGATCAGTTTGGAAGATATGAACTACAGCCATGCATCTTTTCAAAATGGCACAGTTCTGAAAAGTGAATAATAGATCAGAAGAGGCACTGGCTCTAGTCTAGCTGTGCTCTTCAGCCCTTTCTGAAAAGGCAGGAGAGGGAACAATTGAACATCCATAACCTGCAGCATTAGCAAATGGCAACCATTCCTCAAAAGAGGATATTCTTTCAATTTCCATCACTATAACCTATGATGAGAATTTTGGGTGAACAAATAAATAGCCACTTGATTCATCAAGGATTATTTTCCAGTAAAACAGAACTTAGATCAAACCAAGGGTAGATACCATACAGCTTTAATGATCTTGTATCAGCCATTTCCTGTCTAGAAGAAGGGCTGTAAAAGACAAATAAATGACAGTCATATGCAAAGTCTTATGCATCTTACTACCTAATGTGTTTAACTTCAGAATGCAGTGCGCACAGTAAATACTGCCAATTATTTACACTTTACTCACAGATACACTTTGTGTATATTTTCAAAGCAAAATTTGTTCACAGTACATATACAGCACGTTCTTCCAGTTTTTGTTATAAATTATTGCGTGTCTCTGTAATACATTAATCTCAGGTAGACCTGTACTTTGTGAATCATCTAAGGCCCTTGTAATTTTCTCAAGTTCTGCCTCCTTGTAGCCTTACTATTTCCTAATTTTTACCACTAATATTTGCTAATTTTTCTTCTTGTTCCTTTACATACCCTGATCACTTTTCCTGTTGGCAGACTAAGTGACAGGAGAGAACAACAAAACAAACTACTTGGAAAACTTAAAAGATCTTAACAGTCAAAAGCCAGAAGGTTAAGAGAGAATATCAGCTTAAGAAAATTGTCTGAAAGTATACAGTCAAGCCTTATAGCTACATTTATTACTTCCTCATAAAAGTCAGTGTAAATAACCTTCAAATGACACTTCTCTACTTATTTTTTTCTTCTCCCCCACCCCCCCGGTTTTTTTTTGGTTTTTTTTGGGTTTTTTTGTTTTTTTTTGTTTTTTTTTTTACACACAGCAACAACGGATATATACTTTCTTCTACATAGGACACAAACAAAGACAAAAAGTCATTGCCCCAAGGAGTCTGCACAATAAACTAAATAAACTGACAAAACACACTTCACTAGGGTCTAAAAATAAATAGTGATTAAATTTAGTGCAGGAACTGTTGGTTGATATTTTTGATAAACAAACAGCAAGATTACATTAACTGGCCCCTTGGGAATAAAACAGATTTACAATAGATTTAATTAAATGCATTTAATGAAGTCCAAATATAAGAACAACAAACAGGCTCATCATCTGAAATGGTGCCTAAACTCTAGTAAACCATTCTGAACTGTAATAAATACCTCATGGTTATCTTCAGTTTTCATTTTGGCTTTCAGCACTCCACAGAGAATTTTTATTTGCACATGAAATTTTTTGGATTTTTCCCCTTCAACTTGTTTACTGGGTTGGTAATGTAAATGTTTCAGAAGTTACTTTTAAATCAATTTTTGAAAGGAAGTCTTTATTCTATTTTAATTCATTTTTAATACAGCATCATGGACTGATTTTCTGCTCCACAGTGACATGCCAAAAGAAGGATCACGACAGGTCAGTTGAAGCGCAGTATTGTAATCTGTATAACTGAAGAAAAAGGTCTCACGTATCTCTTCACAAGGTATACTGTAGGCATTTACTAAGTCATCTTGTGCATTTACATTAAGACAAAGGGAATACAAGACGGGCATGAACTAGCTCCAAAATGTAGAGCACTATTCCATACGTAGGATAATAACGAACCAAGCCTGAAAGACTTCTAGAACTGCTGCTTAGTGTGTATTCTTAAGAGGGGCTGAAACACTCCCCCTCTACAACATTAGCTTTCAGAACGCAGCGTACTCTGATTCTTTGATTTTATTACTATCAGCAGAATGGCACACAGTTACAAAAAGCAGAAGGCATGATGATGCTCTGTCACCAGTGGAGTGAACTTGATTTCAGATCAGAATCTATCCTGAAGTTTATTAATTTCCTTTGGAAAAGCAACATAGGAATCTTTCCTAAAGGAAATGCAGTGGAAGAAAAAGATGTATTTGTGTGTGTATATACATAAATACATGCACACACAAATAAAGAACCAGACCAAGCATGCCCAAAAAAATCGTAAGTGGACTGAATATATTTATGCATTAAACCATTACATTCTCCATACTACTTATGCATTAAACCAAAAATTCAGGGATAATTCTCCAAATACTTCCCACCACTAAGTTGCTCTGCTCACAATGACGACAGAAGCCACATGAAACGGGTGCATTTTATCCTGTGACCAACCCGGAGGACTAGCACTGTGAAGTACCCATTCCTGCATAGGTCCCCTACAGACAGTGGGTTTCATGCACACAGGGTTCAGTCCTATCCAACAGAAATAGATGATTATGAAAGTTCAAGAAAAAAGTTTACAGTTTCAAAGCTCGATTTTGCAGCAGAATAGTATTACAGAAGGTTCCCTAGGAGGAAACAGAGCACTGTACAAGGATGACAGGATTTTAGTATTTGCTGGAACTATTTTTATTAGGAATTAAGGCAAACAACAAGGGAGATATATCCTAGACTCAGAAGGTTTTTGAAAGAATAAGTTTCAGTGATGCTAAAACCTAAAAAACTTCAGAGGTCAATTTAAAACTTCTATAGTCTTGTTCTTTCCCAAGGGCATGCTTTCAAGTGAATCCCTCTAAAGCAAAGCCCTTGTTTTTAAGTTTTTTCTTTTCAGAAAGCACAGTAGCAGCTTGTTGTAAATGGTAAAGTGTATGAACTCTGAACAAAAATTCCAGCTTAAACCATATTTGAAGATAAAAAACAATCAACCAGCAAGATATTTTCAGTCAGTCTCTTCTGTTTCCAAAGTTTTTCCAAATTATTGTGAACCCTTATAATTTCTTTGTTTCATAATCCACTCTGATATTGATTTTTCCAGGCAGGCACAGGGTGGGAGGGGGAGGAGAAAAAAGAAAAATCTAACTTCCACATATGAAATTACAAGATGGACCTTTTTGTCCTGACTGTAACAGAAGAAAAGGTTATTTTCTCAACTCTTTGCAAACTGTAGAGCACCCAGCTCAGGCATATCCTTCCACTTTCCTGTACATCTGCTTCTTAACACATAAAGCATGGGACAATAAAGTTTGTTTCCTTCAAGTGTATGGCCAAGGTTTAGTTTTGATGCTCAAAGTATTTTGGATCCTTTTACAGGAATGGACTTGAAAGTCTGCAAAATATTACACAGTTACTGCTCCAGCTCTCTTTCAACTGAGTGCACATTACATTTCCTGGTAGAATTTCATTTTTCCCCAGTCCGTGTCCATGCAACATTTAAAAAGTCTTGAGAACAAATTCTCTAATCACCTAAGCACAAACCATTCTCTTGCTCTAGTAGAGTTGTGGCTACTGACAGATCCTTTGGCTTTCTGTGGTACCATCTATGGATTCTCCAAGAAATTACAAAGAGACATTTCTAGTCAATGTATTCAAATTGGGCACAAGAATACTAGCAGCAATAGCATTAACAGAGATCTTTTTTTCTCATGAATGATATAAAATTGTCCAGCAGATAAAATGGGATACTGAGGAGCAATCAGTTGTTTTCCAGTATTTCTGTTAAGTATTTGTACGTCATAGGTGCCCTCCCACTCTCTCACACTCAAAAGGAAACCAAGCAGTAATAAGCCTCCATTGCCACACTTGAAACCACCTTTTACTGGAGAACATATGAGGAAAAAGGTGCTGTATTATTCATATTCATTATATCATAAAACGCCTAGAGGCCCCAGAACTAATGGCCCCTTGCACCAGTGCCAACTCTCCCTGCTTCAGAGACAAAGCATAGAGGGGGCAGGGAGAAGAGGCAAATACTCACAATATATGATTAAAGTCATTGAGCAGTTAATGGAAAAGGATGCAGAGAAATCCACATCACTGAGCTTGGAAAAAATCTTATAACCTACATAACTTGCACATACATAACCCCTGTCTCAAGCCCCTTTCCAGAAACCTTGATCTAGCCCTAGCTATCATCACGCCAGGTGTCTGCATTTCACCTACTTGTATAGAAGTGGGAATAAACCTTGATAAGCTGGTCTCTGGCAGTGTTTAAAAGGATCTTTACAAAGGCTCTGAAGTGCAACACACCACTCAGGAGATAATCAGCATCACTACTAAATCCTGGTTGCAAATGGCACTTCCAAGCATTTAGGATTACAGAGGTGAAGACCCTTGTGATGACTGACTAGAGCAGACAATAATGAAAAGCTGGTAACATGAGAACTACATTTTTCCCTCCAAAGCACGCACTTACATGAAAACAACTTGATTGTTTATTTACAGAATCATAGAATCATTTAGGTTGCAAAGGACCTTTAAGATCATCGAGTCCAAACTGTTTAGCATTTACACCTAAAAATAAAATAAAATAGACAAGCTTTAGGACACCCTCTGATGCTCTTGTAATTTGTCAGAGAGGCCTGGTGGCCAGGAACCCTTAGCTAAGTTCTCCTAAGTCACCTGAATAGTAGCTGGTTGTATTATTTGCTGAACAGGACAAAGAATGATAGTGTTGGTTTACATTACATCAAAGCAAAAAAATCAGAAATATTCCATAAGCTTTCAAACTAAGCCTCAGCTAAACCTGCCTAACATTGCAAGACTCTTCACAATGACTTTTATAGAAGCTGGCCCAAACGTAGACAAAGCTTTCTGAGCACATTTGCCCTGTCAGTCCTGTCTGTGATCGCTGCCGTGATATACCTGTATGGTACAATTGAGAATCGTGTCACATCCATTTTTACTTCCTGCACGTTGGCAATGAGCTTCAGACAAAGTCTTCAGGGATCAGAGAGACCGATCAATTAAGAACTGATGATATCTCATTACTATACATTTTCTTCTGATGCATTCTGTATAATTCTTTAATAATGCTTGAGTTAATTTTCCATCTTTTATGTTGCACTGCAGTAACTGAGAAAATGTACAAGAATAAAATGTACAAGAAAATGTACAAGAATAAAGAGATGATTGGGCTTATGGTTTGTGTTTACATCCAGCAACACTGTCTAGCTCCAGCAGCCTAAAACCTGTAAGGAAGAAAAGCAATAATAAACCCTATCTATCAGCTATCTGTCTCTTACAGGAAAGAAAATACCACTCTCTATGCTTTAAAATAGAAATCTTTTTCAAAACTAGGCCTAAACTCTGCTTTTAGTAATAGCCTTGACTTTCTTGCAAAGTAATAGATAGTGCAGTGAAAGGTGTAAAGAAATTACAGAATTCACATCACAGATGTGTTTTATAATTATCCAGGGACACCAAGCTGCACTCATTGTAGATCAATGCAGCCACAATGGAGGTAGGAGAAGCAGAAGTTATTTCATCAAGCATAGTTCCAACCTTTAATTCTTTTTCTGTCTTTCCCATTAGCCAAAAGCCTGTGCATAAATTTAGCCGCTATTTTATAAACACATATATATTCCACTTTCACAAATTCAAAAAAGAATCAAACAATTTGAAGTAAAGCATGACAGACATATGTATTTGGTTCAAAGAGCTATCACAACAGAAACGCTTCACTTGCGCTCCCACCCGTACAACTGTTCCCTTGCACTGGTTGCAACTTAGTCACTTGATGTTCACATCTACCAATCAGACCTGAGACTTTTTTGGCTTATAAAACCGAAGTCCTCAGATACCTTAATGGCATAAGCGATGGTGACTTGTGCTCCCATACAAGGAAGAGCTACAGATGCTCCTGCTGAGATTTGCTGGTGACATTAAGCAAAATGAGCACCAACCCCTTGGAAGATAAGAGCTCATTACCTTCCCTTCCCCTTCAACCTTTGGAGCAGTTCTGAATTCAGCTAGAGAGGTTAGGTGGGAGTGAAAGGTGGAGTGCAATTTCATTTCTCCTCAGAGCAGTTTGTAGATTTAAAAGATGGTTTCATTAGCTGGAGGAACTTTTTCTTATCCCTGTAAGAACTGTAGAAACGTTACAGATGTAATCCTTCCTTATTCTTCATAAAATACAGCTAGGCACATTCAAAGTTCAAAGGCTGCTGGACAATCAGACTTCTGCTTTCATTTGTGAAGAGACGCAGTTCCAACAGACTCTTCAGCGTGGGGTCAGACCAGAGGTGTATGGAAAAAGAAAGCTTCCCACCAGCCCAAAGGGCAGTTGAGCCCACTTGGAGTGCAAGACACCATATTCACTCCCATCACCACAGCTGTTCTCACACTCTGGCTGGTCAGATCTTATAGGGTTGATGTCGGTCTCATTATTTTCTTTATTACACCGATGTAGCCATGTCAACTGTAAAGCAATTATCCTGGAGTGAGACAGAAGAGAATCTGGCCTCGAATATATTTTATCTAACAACACCCAACTTCTCAAGTTCGCAATACTCTGGAATATAAGGGAACAACCAACCACTTTAAGTCAGATCCACCTGAATTAAAGAGAGCTGTCCCAACAGAGAATTTGATGCTCCATTTCTGATGCCATTTCAGAAACACTTTAGAGGAAAGAAAACAATGGTTTTACATGATAGCTGTGTGGAATCACATTTCAGAGTTACATCAGCCTCTAGCTGTTTATTCCTTGCTTCCCAAAAGCACAGCATAGCATCAAAGAAAAAGGCTTTGTCAATTTATTTTTTGCACATTAATATAATTCTTCATATTTAAAAGCCCAAATCTTTTTCTAAGCAAAATCAAAGGTTAGAACAGGATTTTACAAAAAGCAAACAAAGAAAATATTTATGATGATGTTCCTAAATCTACTCTTAATTCTATGTCCCATTTATGTAAAACGATGTGAGAAATAAATGTCTCAGTCAAGGAGACAATACGTTGATTTGTATCTTCTTTGAGTGGCACCCTTTAGGAATCTAAAGGGAAATTCCTAAAAATTTGCTTTCTAATTCTTTTGTCATCCCCTCCTTCCCTTCCACATCTCAGTTAGAATGAGTTACCCTTGTTTTCCTACATTTCTGTTTTCTTTCTTCTCGCAACAGATGTTGAACAATAGCAGGATACAGGAGGAATATCAGCCACAGGACTGAATCTTTATGCAGCTTTAAAGACCAACATGTTGCTCATATAAATGATTCGACCCAAGAGAGTTTTTACAAGCCATGAATCTTCACACACTTGAGTAAGAAATAAAAAAAAAAATTAAAATAATTCTGAAATGTACAACACTTACATTGAACTCTGGCAATGTTGTTGAACCTGTTGGAAAAGCTCTCTTCACTAATCTGTTCATCACAGGCCTCCATCCAAAACACAGCACCAGTCATCTGGTGTCATCTGGTGTTTATCCTTCACCAGGTTCAGCCTCTAATCCAGGCTCTGTCTCCAGCTGCCACACAAGGGCCACTTTCAGAATAGAGGGACAGAGTCTAAGACCTGACTAAGTACATCAGTACCCTTCTCCAAGTCAGCCCAGTTACACCTGTTCTGGAAAGCTTCAGTGGTAGTTTCAGGAATTCTAGTCCTTAGCTATATATTGGATGTATTTAAAGGAAGCCTTCTCCATAGAATAGAAGATACCAATCGCCTTATGCTATATGGAAATTTATCTTTTACTTTTTTTTTATCCTAATATCAGAAAGAAGGGATTTTTTTATTGCTCACATAAGCATTAATCCTTTTATGAATTTTCCTAAGCTCTTGGCCTCAATACTATTTCCACAGCAATAAGTTCCACAGAACTATACATTGCATGAAAACCATATTTCCTCTCCTCACTTCCAAATTGGCTGTCTTTTAACTTAACTCTCTATGTTCTTGAACTATGAAATAAAGCAGAAGCTGAACATTTTTCTGATTCTGTGCGACCTTACTTACAGAGTGGGAAACAAAGGGACAATTTTGTGTCGATGTATCAGTTTGTCTTCTCCCTCTCCCCATCCCATCTCTACATCATTTCTCCCACTGTTAAAACATCTCCCCTCCTCTGAGTTTATACTTTTGTTCAATGATGCAAGCAATCAGCACAGCTATTATTTCAGAAAAGAAATTAGTCTCACACGTGGACAAAATCCTTAAGCTACAGAGTAGGGGAGGAAACCAAGACTCCAAATCCTCACTAATTGTGATCTTCTGGCTTTTGCTAATTTACAGGATTAACTCACTCCTCTAATAGTCCACAGATTTCTTCCTCACATCACAGTTGAGTCATGGGGTTTTCATACTCATAGGATAAGCCTACTTAGCTCTTTTCAGTCCATGGGATACCCCTTACCTCTTTCTTCCCTTTGTCACCCCAGTATCATGAAGGGGAAAAGTAATGATTCTAAGGTCATTAAGCCATGCATAAAAATGCCGTAAGAGATCAAATCACACCAGAGTAATGCAAAAAAGAAACCCCTCCTACAGTTCACATAGACTTCATTTTCCCCTCTTGATGTTATTAGAGAATCAGTATACAACTGGGCTGTTAGTTGAGAGGGTGGACAGGAGGAATGAAATACAAATAGCCAACTCCTGTAATATACAAATCGAATGATCAAACAATCATGGCAAAATGTCAGCTGATGACATACGCTGACTTTAGTAGGGTCATATCTAATTATTAGTGATGTGGTTTAAAAAGGCTTTTAGTCAGAGGAAAGCTACTTCAGAGATAACAACTAATGCATGGGGGATGAGAGCAACAGAGATAATTAAGCAGGGATATAATTTCAGTGCCAATGAATTTGTTTGACAATCTGTTTCTTAGCCCAGTCAAACAAACTTTGAAAATAAAATTCCTGCACTTTCAGCCTACAGTCTTGCACTTTCCGCCTACAGTCTCACTAAAGAGTTACTTCGTTGTTAGAGTCCAGGTCACAGAATGAAAAAAAGACACCAGTGCAAGAGTTTGCACACATTTGTTCAGCATCATCATTCATGAGCTCGCAGTAATAGGAACAAAGTTTTCTACTATGTTCAGGGAGCCATCACACTCAAATGTGGATCTCATACATTCAGTGACTGAACTGCTATTGAAACATAAGCCATCCAAAAAATTCTGGACCAAAACCTAACTGCATAAAGGCAAAATACCTCCTGCACTAGGTATCTCGTACTGAATTGTGTGTGGTCACAAAAGAACATGGTACTAGAAGAGACAGTATAGAAATCTCCTTTTCTTTTGTTGCTAAGATGCTTTGGCAAAATAGGTCTGGCTCTCAGAAGCATGGAATAATTACAGAAGACACCTGTTAGTCTACAGATGGAGCAAGTAACTTGATTTCTGTACCTTGCATTATATGCTTTAGAAGCTACTTAAATTACCCTGGCACTGCTGTAGCAATCATTAACATTTTAGCTTTATACTGCTGAACACTTTAAGAAGCGACAGAAGCAGCAGCAAGTGGAAGAGAAATAAATTGGACAGCAGAGACTTGGGAAAAAAGCTTGGAATCAAAATCCTGGATGAGAATACCCCCCACACAGGCGTTGGCTTTGTATCTGTACTATCCATCTTGTGCCCAACTCTAATCATTACCAGTTTCTTTTTAAAAGCCTGTGCCTGAAAGAACTGATGTGTTATGAGACAGCCATGACCTAAGTAAACTCCAAACAAATCATTCATCACTGCAAAACTCCAGAATAAGCTGGTACTTTCTCAGAGAACAGTGTTCTTCTAAACACACATTATACATAAAGAGGAAACAGAAAGCACATATTGTAGGCTTTCATGAATTGTACACAAACAAAGCCTTTGATAACTCTCTGAATAGGCTTGAGATCATTACGCCTGGGGCCAAGAGGCTCTCAGTAGTTTAAGATCTCATTTTCCAAGCTTTTGGTCAAAAGGGTCTTTTTAAGTGCAGGGGAGAAAGGAACACTTTTTCTTTGAGTATCGTTATGTTCATAATACCCCTACTCAAATCCTTAGATGCATCTTTTTCCTTACCAAAATCAAACTTCATAACCTCAAGGTCTGGAGCAGGAGGTGTTCACCCACATCAACAGCCATGTTTTCTGTGACCCATCCTTCCCTTTCACGGCCCACATTGTTCCTGGAACAGTTGGCCTTTTCCAGTTCTCTGCTTCTTTCTTACTTTTCTGTCACTCAAATCCACCAAACACGCTGTGTTAAATTTTTTTTGTTTGCCTTTTTAAATAATCTATTTAAAGACATGGGAAGATTCTTATGCAGATCCAGGAAAGCAGTAACTAGGGGACCGAGGAAATGCCCACCGTTTTATGTTCTGCATCTCACACCACAATGCAGTTAATGCCGTGCTTTTGGTTTAGAGGCACACCAACATGCGAGAACCATCCAGTTAATTTAGGTTAAAAGAGGGTGCCCATTCTAAAGACGAACAACTACTTCTAAATAATGGAGCGCTTTTACTCCAGAAGAAGTGATTTAGTGTAACCAGCTTAATCTAGTCACTATTTTCAACTCCTTTCCCTTTGAAAGCAAACCCTAAATCAGTCTGAACTACTAAGGACTCAAATCTATCTTAATCTATCTTATTCTTTAATGTGGTGTTTTTGTTTTAGCTACTTTAGCAGCTTTGGATAATAAAGTAATAAAAATGTTATGCATTCAATTTATTATCACATTCTGTATAAAAACTACAAGAAGCAAACATTTCATCAAGGTATTTGGACTTTTGGCTCCTACATTAGTACCCCAGACTCAAAGGTTTCTTTTTCTTTAGAAGTGTTACATAAAAACCAGTAAGCAAGAGAAATGTACTTAACACTGTGGTATCCTGTAATTCACATTAGCAGCTGCACAAATAATCACAGCTCTTCTCAGGTAAAACCTCACCAATTTAAATGAGTTTTCTCTGAGCAGGGAAGGACTAAAATCCCTTCGAGTGATAGGGAGATCAACAGAAGCCTTTACAAGTGTTAAAACAAGGTCTGATCCTGTGCTGGTTTTGGCTGGGATAGAGTTAATTTTCTTCATAGTAGCTAGTATGGGGCTGGTTTGGATTTGTGCTGAAAACAGTGTTGATAACACAGGGATGTTTTCGTTACTGCTTACACAGAGTCAAGGCCTCTTCTGCTTCTCACCCCACCCCACCAGCGAGCAGGCTGGGGGTGCACAAGGAGCTGGGAGGGGACACAGCCGGGACAGCTGACCCCAACTGACCAAAGGGATATTCCATACCATATGACGCCATGCTCAGCATATAAAGCTGGGGGAAAAAGAAGGAAGGGGGGACGTTCGGAGTGATGGCGTTTGTCTTCCTGAGCAACCGTTACACGTGATGGAGCCCTGCTTTCCTGGAGATGGCTGAACACCTGCCTGCCGATGGGAAGTAGTGAATGAATTCCTTGTTTTGCTTTGCTTGCGTGCGCGGCTTTTGCTTTACCCTTTGAACTGTCTTTATCTCAACCCACGAGTTTTCTCACTTTTACTCTTCTGATTCTCTCCCCCATCCCACCTGGGGGAGTGAGAAAGCAGCTGTGTGGGGCTTAGTTACCAGCTGGGGTTAAACCATGACAGATTCCCAGGGAATACAAATGCTACCTGCTGATGACTGAAAGAGCACAATTTTCAGACACTCGATCAAATTCTATTGAAATTTTGGCTGATATTTTCCTACATGTATTCCACAGAAAGGGTCACTTTTACTCTAACCAGGTAACCATTTCAGCATTCCAGTGTTTGTAGGAGGGTTTTAACAGGCCATGCTTTTTATTTAAGCTCAGTCAATCCCCTTTCCCTGCCTCTGATTCCCTGTTTTGCAAGAGGACCACTTACCAGCAAAATTTGATTCAGCCCCTTACAGAAAACAGCATCGGCTGTTCATTTGTGAGCCAGGCCTAGGGGATATCACAGGATTTTGGAACTAGATCTTTGTTTCTGTCTAGTGAAGGAGTGGCTAAACATGGAATCACATAAAACAGGGCCGGTGGGGACTGATGGGGTCATCTACACCATCTCCTAATCTCCAGTGGGACCAGTTTTGCCTAAACAATTCGTAGCAGCTATTTCTCTGACTTATCCTTAGGAGACTCCATTGATGACTTCCCATAATGCCTCCATGAAATTATTAGAAAGGTTCTGTTACATCTGACATGCATCTCCAGTTAAAGATATTATTACTACTTCTATTTTTCAGGCTGTAAACATAAAATAAATTACTAAATCTGGTAGTATATAAATTCACATTTGTTTTACTTACTCCTGATAGCAATTATGCTTTCTGCAAAAGTAGTTGAATAGTGGCATGTAATTTAAGACTTGCCCTACACTACTGCAGCAGCTAAGCCCTACAATATCACAACACTCATTTTATTTTTTTATGTTTATTTTTTTCTGCCAGAATCGAAACAAAAGTTGTCATTCATTCTCCATAATAGCGTTCTAATTTTAGGCAGTCTGGAGGGGAAGATCCTAGGAAAGGAGCAACATCCTTGAACTTACAACAGTAGGAATACTTCTTGGGGGCGGCGAATCTGCTACCAGACTCCAGGTGCTATCTTTTCACTTTTCTATTTCAAGGTTATTGAAAGGAGAGGGAAATGGTAGGGAACAGCCCTTAATCTAACTAGAGCCAAATTACAGGATCAGTCTGGAAAGTTTTGAATATTAGATTCTCCTTAGTGAATAATTTTAAGACAAAATGAACCATTATTAAAAAGTAAACAAAACACATTTTCATAGAAGATGAACCTAAAAGATTGTGAATGCAATAAAACTGAACTAATTTTCCTAATACAAGTAATAATTATTCGGTTTTCTTAATGTGCATTCTTTGTTTAGGCTTTTTTCTTAGATCAAACTTAGATCAGATTTTTTTTTCTTAGATCAAACTATGATCACATACTGACCTGCTCAAATGTGATTCAGGTTCATTAGAGCATAGATCCACAAAACTATAAAGTCACATATTTTCCAGATAAAATAACTGTAAGTTCACTTCTGGTTTTACCAAGTCTTCTTTGGTGCATGACAATATCTTAATGTTTATGAATACCATTGCTTTTTTCTGGCTGCAATGTCAATTGCTCTCATACTGATAAATGTTAAATATTAATTTAGGGATCTGTCTTGCAATCTGTTCATAACTCAGTAGAAAGACCAACTTCCAAACATATTTATGTGCCTAAGGAAGCCAGCAGGGATGGCTGGGAGAACTCAAAAGAATAGGCTTGTGTTGCAATCTGCCAGTGCTTGGGCACTCGGAAAATTCCACCACCTGCAGCTAAGTGCCTCAGAAAGCCTGCCTCCTGTCATAAAAGCCCCTTCTGTGCAAGCTGGTGTGGATGGATTCTACAGGTATTTATGGGTGTGGTGTACCAGAAAACAGCAGGCCGAAGAGGAAGAAAAGAACATGCTAAGAAGTACGTGAAAATCTCCCCAGAACTGCTAAGCTCTGGAGACTAGTGGACCTGCTGAATCCATGAGAACCGATAAAAACCAAAACACTAAGAATCAGCCGAATCTGCAGAAGGCCACCAGCACACATTAGCATCGATAAGAATGTATGTAACAGAACACATCAACGAAGGTAATGCCTCCTATAATTAGACAAAGACTATAGGATCATATGCACACATGATGAACCAAAGGACCCTCTGTGTACTTCCTGAACACTCACCCAGAAGTCACTGGTGCACCAGTGATGCTTTCCACTTGTGAGTAAACAGGCATGGTTGGCCTCCCAGCTGTTGCTCCAACCAACTATTATGAGCAAGAGTGAGTGTGAACCATGCAAGGGAATAATTGCATATATAGTGTGAACAGTTATCTGCTATCAAAAACAACAGTTTGGTTCTATTATTAATAGAGCAGCTGAATTAATAAAAGGTGTTCTAATTAATGCTGGTTGTAATCTGTGTTTTCCCCAGCTCAATCCCCTATCAGGGAAAACGGAATTTATAGCACTCCTTGTTCTGGCGCTCCCTATGTGAATGGCTCTACTTCTCCCCAAGAGGAGCAAGCAGTGTTAGCATGCCAATGCAAACTTTGATGGGAAGAAAATGAACATGTTTTGTTATTTTAATATACTTACTTGGTAGGGATATAGAGTGACGCCATTCGTTCTTGACAAAGACCAGGTGCCATCAAGATACTGATGAGCCTGGATAGCCACAGAGTTGAGAACGTTACCGTTGCTGGGGCTGGTGGCCATTTGAAAGCTGACCTTGGCTTGGTGTCCAGGAGAGCCATTTTTCTTCTCCACCCCATTGACAATTCCTAGACTGTTGGGTTTTCCACTGTGTTTGTTGGCAACAAAGCCTGTATAATTAGATGTAGCATAAGGAGCAGGCATGTATGCCCAGTCCCTGGGCTGCAGGCTGCCCATGTGCCGGGGACTCACCAGCGTGGGGATATTGGAAAGAGGTGGGGGAGAGCCTGGAGAGGCATCGTACTGTTCTGAGTTGGCAGCCTGCTCTAAGGTCAGCACCATCTGAATGGCCTCTTGCTTCAACTGGTTCAGGTGTGTGGCACAAACATCACATCTGTTGTCCTTCTCATTCCATGCCTTACGAATGGTATTGGGAACTTGGAGTTTGTCATGAATCACCGAAGAGAAACCTGGGTCCTAAAAATCAAATAGAGAAGGGATGGGGGGAACAGGAGAGAAATGTTTAACCATGGTCACCACAGTGAAACGTTATTACTGCTGATTGTGCATTTCAAAAGCCAATTTATGAGATAAGCTTAGAATGCAAACAAAGGCCATTAGATACAGTCAACATATGCCAGCAGCAGAGCTGAACAAAAATGAGAAACTAGACTGTGTTGGAAAGAAAAAATTCTTTTACTGATAAATGGCAAATATTATAATTCCACTGCAAGCTTCAATGCATGGCAGAGAGAATGCATTAACCTGCTTCACACCACTGCACCTAATTTCTGGCTTGAATGAAATCTACTCTTAGTTACACAGGTGAGATCAAGAGCAACTCCACTAAAACCAGTGGGCTTGTAGCAAGGTTCACAAATCCATCTACTCATCAATACCAGCTTTTGGTACTCAGAAAATCCAGGAAATACTCTGCAATAAAAATCCAAAATTTCAAAGCCTGCCTATAAAGAAAAAATGAAAAAAACAGAAGTACCATCATTCTCCCAAAAGCCTTTTCAGAATTCAAAACAGATGGATATTTAATAAAGTTTTCAAGAGCTTTTCAGCATTTCATTTACCAAGAATACACATTTCAGCCAGGAAAAAACCTTTTCTGTTAATGAAATGTTCTACCACTATTTTGTGTATCTACTGATAATGTAAAATAAAACAGTAATTTTATTTAGAAAATAGAACATGTACAGGGTCAATAATTTGTAATGAATAAAGTTCTTCATGGAAAGCATAGTTTTGGTGCACACCATGTGATCAGGTTTAAAAACCTCTTGCCTTACATCCTTACTTCACAGGTAGATCTTTGAATGTCAGTGGTGCTCTCCACAGAGCAATATGCCACCCTGATCTGACAACAGTCATTGAATGCTGGCCTAAATTGCAAAGTGCTTCAGTAAGCTGTGAAGCCAAACAGCAGTCTTAGCAGGGACTAATTACCAAACTTGCCTAGTTCTTACAGTATCATGCAGTTTTAGAAACGCACAGCAATGATGTGTGTGTTACACAGAACAAACAATTGACAGCTATGTGATGGAAATATTTCTTGGAAATTTCACACCACATTTTTGTGGTTTTACAGACCAGGCAGGGCAGACCTCACCTTCCCCTCCTTAAGTTTTGGAGACTTATTAGTGGATTTTCTTATGACTGCTCAAAAAGATTTACAGTCAGCAGTATCAAAATCTCCCCTCCCCCCCCTTCATCTTTGTGGCTTTATCAGCTTTAGCAGCAAACTGAAATCAGACTGGAAGAGTGTGTGTGTGTAGGTGGAAATCACACAAATAGACACCACCCTTATCAAGTAATTTGATGAACCCCCCATGCTATCCAAGATAGACAAATTTCATGTCTTGATAGTTTGGCTGTGCTGGGAAAGAATGGGTAGGGGGTGTAATATAGGGAGGGAGAGAATTCATTGGTAGAGGGTCATATTCATTATGATCCGTCTTTATTACATACTCACGCATTTTATTTTCACTGTTTAACTACCGTGAACAGCTCCTCAGCATGCAGTGATTAATTGATTCATAAATCATGGTGCCTCTTTATGCACAGCAGCAAAAGAGCAGCTCTAGCCCTAGAAGCCCAAGAGAGTCATATAAGCTGATGGGAAACAACAGGAGGCTGAGATCTGATCAAGCCTCAAGCTGGTCATTTCTATTCTATGCACAAAGAGGGTCAGAGCATCAAAGGAAGGCAGGAACTGGATTCTGTACCAACCCTCCCCCATTAATCTTCGGGAAGGGGACTGGTGGAAATCAAGGGGAAAAAACAGGATGTAAAAAATGTCAAATCTTATTTTCCATCCCAGACCATAACTAGGTCAACAGATCACATCAGATATAGGCACCCCATCCATAATGCCAGGTACGCAGGGAAAGGACTCTGCACTTTTACCATAATGAGCTAGACAAAGCTACCTATATAGCTGAAGTGAGGTGTTGTGAGGCATCTTCTTTCCAGGCTGCTCCACATCAGTCCAGGAAAAATCCTTGCCAGCTCTTCCTTCAGCTAGCTAATGCCACAGAGCTAGCTGCTGTTCCATGGAAGTTAACTGCCCTTAGGCAACTGGGCTTGAACCCAGGTAATTATACACAATATTCAGATCCAGCAGCAGTTCAACATGGAAATTCCTGGATACTATGATAAATACTCCAAGGAAATAAAGCCTTCTCTAAAGTAAGCAAATGTCAGCATGATATAAATATTCAAGTAGCACACCAACTTTAAAGAGCACTGGACAGCAGTGAATTCAGCTTCATCTCGGTGTTAAAACAAACATCAGATCATTCTCTGATACAACAATAAACAGAGAGAGAGAGGAAAGGAAAACTGTTCCTCCTCAGGAGCAGAAAGGAAGAAAACAGGCATAACCTGAATTGATTACTCCCAAGACTGGCCCTACTAATCTATCAGACTCTGCTAGATGGATAGCTCAACACTGGATCCAAGCCTGGAACATGAAACAGAAAAGCCTACAGGACAGCAAATAAATTTAGAGAAACTCAGGTTCCAGAAACACATTAGTCACATTTTGTTCTCAAAACAAAACTGATAGAGCCTAAAAGAGAGTTTACTTTCTTATTCTGCACTGGGCAGCTCCACTATAATTTCACAGAAGAATCAGCTAACAGGCTTGCAACACATTTAGCAGGAAGGAGGCCAAAGCTGGACAGTCACTACACTCTTGCTTCAATAGCAGGGAAATGCAGCTACACTGCACTTTGTTTCAGTATTTCATCTGCAAGCAATCATCTGCACACATTCCCCTAGGAATGCTTATTAGTTCAATAAACAGTATCTTGTCCCATAGGCATACGACAGTATCTTGTCCCATATGAAATAGCGATGGGCAAACCTCACTGGATAAGCGCTTTGAGGTAGGTGCACTAAGCAGCGGGAGTTGGAAAGGTTATACTCGCTACCGAAACTTGTGAGGTCTAAGAAACTCCACACTCCCTGGCATGAGAGCAGATTTGCTTGTGAAATCTGAGGTTGACACTGGAAATACCATTTATATTTTGGCACTCATTTGCAGTCCTGACAGAACAAAGTACAGGACACTGAAAACTGAAAAAGAACTTTAAAAATCGCAAAAGAGTTTGGTTTGAGTTCAGGGCAAAGGTTCACGATGGTTTCTCTTATTGCAGTAGTGGTTCACCCATCTTTAGTATAAACAGCATTACTATAAACTCCTATTCCTATAATAAACAAATGAAGGCATGTAAGAGGTCTGAAAGCTTCAGGAGATCAGTCACAACACAGACCATAGCATAAATGCACAAGGCAAGCAGTGAACTAAACAGAGTGCACTCCAAGCTTTGTTGCAAGGAGCCTTTTCACACTACCTCTGCGTTTTCAAGCTCAAGTAAACGCCAATTCCAGCTATGTTTGGTTGTTCATCTTCTCCACTGTAACCAGCTAGTAATTAATCCCTCATCTTTGGTCCTGAACTAAAAGCCCACATGGGAAAGACAGAAGAGGGAAGGAAGTTTTGCTTTTTAGAGACCTGTCAGACAGGTATGCTGAGGAATTCTTGCTTTACCCAGTGAAAATGTACCCAGCAAACAGGCACTAGTTAAGAAACACTGAAGAACACAGAGCTGTACCAGGGTGAATGCCGTCCTGACCTCATGGAGGAGAGGGAACAGCACTATTATATGATCATGTAAGGTAATGCAGAAGCATCCTCCTCTCTTTCGTCTCCCTTCGTGAATCTGTACCTTGCTGTATAGTTTTCATGACATTTTCACTCCATCACTAAGAAAGCAGACTACAAACAGAATAATCCTTTCCTTCCTTCTACCCAGCTTGGTGCCCATCTTCCTCAACAGAGGAGGCAAACAACCAACTTTCAGCACGAAGCACAGTCTGTTTCACACATACATTTGCACAAAGCTCACAAGGAGACATGATGCAAGCAGGCAGAGCTCAACTGGTGGACAGAGAGGCGGGCAAGAAATAGGATGAGCAATTTGCACTTTTACACATTTGTCCTGGTTTCAGCTGGGATGGAGTTGATTTTCTTCCTATTAACTGGTATAGTGCTGTATTTTGGATGTAGTATGAGAACGCTGATAACACACTGATGTTTTAGTTGTTGCTAAGTAATGTTTACGCTAGTCAAGGACTTTTCATCTTCCCATGTCCTGCCAGGCGTGCGGGGGGCTGGGAGGGAGCGTGGCCGGGTCGGCTGGCCCAAACTGGCCAATGGGCTATTCCATACCATATGATGTCATGCTCAGCATATAAGGCTGGGCAAAGAAGAAGGAAGGGGGGACATTCAGAGTGATGGCGTTTGTCTTCCCAAGTAAACGTTACATGTGATGGAGCCCTGCTTTCCTGGAGATGGCTGAACACCTGCCTGCCAATGGGAAGTAGTGAATGAATTCCCTGTTTTGCTTTGCTTGCGTGCGCAGCTTTTGCTTTCCCTATTAAACTGTCTTTATCTCAACCCACGAGTTTTCTCACTTTTACCCTTTCGATTCTATCCCCCATCCCACCTGGGGGAGTGAGAGAGCGGCTGTGTGGTGCTTAGTTGCCGGCTGGGGTTAAACCACAACAACGTTACATGGAACCTAGCTGATTATAGATTCATATACAAATACCTCATACGCATACTACTTTTTTGCAAACATTATAGCAGGCAGACACTAATGTAGGACATACTCTCTAAGATTCTGTGCACAACTGTATTTGATTTGGTCGACTACAGCCTACGCAAGTTAGACGTTGTAACCCTATGTCATTACCTCAGAGAAAACCGAACTATATAGTGGATCTCAAGAAGGTCTTATCAAATTGTGTTCTTCAACACCAATATTATTCATAGCTCTTCAGGGAGAAACAAAGCAGTCAATACCAACTAAATCACAGAGGTCAGCTTCCACTTGAAGATGCCCACAGAAGACTCATGGAGTTCTTTTGTTTCTGAAAGGGTCCAGACAGCAATGACTGCTGGTATGCAATCCATCACATAAGGTGAGGGGAGAAGCAGGGGAAAGCAACTATCAAAGTTCTGCCCAGGAAGAAGTGTGTTTTCCAGATTCTCACTCTCTACAGTAAAAGAACTAATTAAGAAACGTAAGTAGGAGGGAAGCTTTAACCCTGATAAAAAACACATGTTTTTCCATGACTGTGCAAACATCTCTGCTCTGAACACAATCCTGTTAGTCTACGGTTGATCTCTATTTAGAAAAAACAAACAAACAACAACAACAGCAAACCTTCTCTGTTCTCCTTTCTCTCTTGAGGGTGTACTGTCCAGCCCAATAAAGGGACTATACTTGTAAATTTACTTTCCAGAGGCACTTGGACTATTTTCCAAGTGACTCTGCACCCTAACTTAAACATATCCCTATCATCTTCTAGGCTACATTTCAGAGATTTGCTGTTTTCAGCATCCCAGAGCCCCAACAGTTGAAAAACAGCTCCTCACTGTTACAATGGCACCACTTCTGTTAAAGTAAAAGTATGTTCAAATAAACTGAAGTCAATGGGAGTTTTTCCTCAAATAAGCATGACAGGATACATATTAGGACTATAAATTAGTAGCACTGTACCATCAAACTGAGCTGGGAACCCTTGGATAAAAATCAGTTAGCTTTCCTAAGTAAATACTGAATCATCTAAATTATCTAAGGATCTCCGCTAGCACAAGCAGTGTTTTGGTAAGTGAAAGCAAAAATTGCACATGAGCAAGACCAAGGGGGCAGTGAGGTGGCCTCCCTTTTTCTATTGCTCTGACATAGCAATTGACACCTTCTCTGGGCAAGACCACACTGCCTTACTCTCTCTGCCATTTCCCTCACGCCAAACATGTCTTCTTCATATAAGCCATCCATTACCACTCCCAGCTGAGCAAGTGAAACTATCCCATCTCCTTTACCAGAAAAGGAGAACGTATTTCCCTCTTGTCCTTCTGAATAGGAATGTCCCCCCATAAGCAATGTTACTACATGGGGGAGAGGAGAGAGAAGGCAGTCCTGAACTGGAGAGCTGTAAGTAGGGAACTTGGGCAAAAGAAGAGACAGAGGTCATGACGAAAGCATAGTGGAATAAGAAAGAGGCTTTTTACATTAGCCTGTTTCTAGCAAGCCCTTGCAAAGAGACTGTCTTACCAACTGCAGTAAAAACCTCTGCAGTGTTATCATATCCCACCTCTTTAACTATTACCATTTTTGTTCCTCAAACTTGAAGAACTGCTTTCTGCTGCTGACTTGAGCCTTCAACTTTCAAAAAGGCCATGAGAGTGCTCCTTGTCCTACAGTCAGTATTTCCAGAACATGTATAGGGGACCAGTTCTTTTCAGGGAGCGGGGGAAAGGAAAAAACAAATCTTAATCCTGTCTGGTGTAGCTCTCACAACATTACTATTTTCAAGGTGTTTTTCTTGAGCTGGCACATACTACTGACATTTGGACTTCTATAATTTAACGTTTGTCAGTAAAACCAGCCACTCTGCAGCCAGAAAAATGTGCTCCTTTGGTTTAGGCTCTCTGTTTTCTTATCTGAAAGAGGCAGAAAGTCTGAGCAAGGCTCACCTTACAAACTTGCAGCAGCAGGAAGCAGAAGAGAGAAAACCCTGAAGAAATAGGAGGATTAAAAATGGGGAGGAGGGACAGAAGAAGGGGAAAGACAAAAAGTGTTTTCTAATTGCTCCATGGATTGGCTTATGGCTCTGATGATGGATCAGCATTGACGGACTTACAGCTGTACACATCTGGCACACAGGTGTTTGTGTTAGCATTTGATAGCTAGACAGCAGCCAGATTTTTAATTGGGTTGGGAAGAAGAGATGAAATAGCAGCAGGAAAATCTAAATATACATTCAGTGGTGCAAATCCAAGCCTTTCCCAATGAGCTCTGCTATGCAGTGGTCTAGAGCTCTGCAACCCAGACTGAATCTGTGGCCACAGCATGTATAGGGTATCCTGGAGGGAAGCTTCTACAGCTATGTGGTAGACAAACTCAGCTGTTGCCAACGGGGCAGAATTTGTCAGCACCCTTTTTATAGCACAAAGAATAGAAACAAATACAGAATTGCAGAAGCCTCGCCTCTTGTGCTCTAAAAAGCAGCAGCTCCATTCTCTCCTCCTTGCTTTGTATTTTCCTGCCTGAATGTTGAAGGATTGCATTTGCTTTCTTAGCCACCAGAGCACACTATGAGCTTGTGTTCAACTGATTATTCACCTTAGCCCCCTAGTACTTTCTGCATCATTGCTATAAGCAGTCTTGTGTCATGCATGCAACCCAGATGTATCATAGATGCATTTTTGCTCAAGTTTCCAGTCACCACACAGAATTCAGTTGCTATTGCTGCCTCTTCAGTCAACTAGGGGCCGGCTACAAATTTGACCTAACTATTGTTAGAATGAGATGCTTTCAAGAATTTATGAAGAGTTAGCTTTATCAACCAAATGTTTAGTCTCACTCCTCACCAACATGGCAAATGTGACGCTATCTTTTTTTCATAAAATCCTTCTGATTGCCATTCACAAAGAAAATGTTCTTTATTGTTGATATCCTGTTACCCACCCTTTCAAACCCATCTGGGATAAGCATGAAGCATGACTGACCTATGATTACATGGGCCAGACCTGTTAAAATACTGAAATAACGTTAGTTTTTCTTTGGTCCTTTCAAACTTCCCCATTATTCCAAGCTTTGATAAGCACCAAAGCAACAGATCACTTGAACCCCTTTGAGTAACCGGGCTACAGCAGCAATTACTGTTCTGACACACCTCCACATTTTCAAAGTCTAGCTTGCTTTTCCTGTGAGAAGAGCATTACAGTTCTTTGATCAATGCCAGCACTGAGCTACTATTGACACTGTAACCAGTGATTTCTCAAACAGCTGTCATACCTGAAGAATGGTAACTAAACATCACAAACGTGAAGGTCAGGACAGTATTTGTGACACCTATATACTAACTGTTCTACTGATTTACAAAGGGGTTTGTAGCAAGATGAAACCTCATGTAACTGCTTTTCAAACACGAGAATCATATCCCTTTTATTTTAGTCAAACAATCATTAGAAAAATTATTGTTTTTTATTTCATAACTTAGCATTCTCAAAAGAGCTATTCAGTATGTAACATTTTTTATCAAATCTGTTCAGCTTCAGCTCATCTACAATTGACATGCAACAGAGAATGAAAAATTTTCTGTCCTATTCAGCTTGCTTTTTCAAAACATTTCTGCATGCTTACTCTTACTCTTTTCTCTCCACTCTAAGAAACATCAGTATCTTTAAATTGCATGCAAGATCACTGTTTTGGAGGGGGAAAAAAAAAAAAAAAAAAATCAATAGATTGATATGAGTTATTGGTGGCTTTTACAATGGGTAAAGCACTTTGCCTTTGCATGTCCAATCTTCCTTTTGTTTTGGGTTTTTTTTGTTTGGTTTTTTGGGTTTTTTTTTGTTTTGGTTTGGGGTTTTTTTGTTTGTTTGATTTTTTTTGTTTGTTTTGTTTTTTTGTTTTTAATTCACTCAGCTTTTGGAAACAATTTTACCAATTTCTCCACTTCACACTGAGGTTCCAACTTTTTCAGCAGAGCTACCTTTCATTCATCTTGGGTATGCTGTCCTTAAGCAACACTCATTCAGGGTCTCTTCTCTAGTTTCTTTTCTGCCACTATCAGATTTCCACCCTTCTCAACTTGACTGAAGAGGAGTTGGGGAGGTCAAGGATATAGATTGACTAGAATTAGAGCATTGCAAGCCTTAGTATAGCACTAATTATGGTCAGTTAAAACCTGAAGAGTTCTACTGCAGTTTAACAAAGCTATTTGAAATTCACACTTTAAGTTGACTTTCTTTCACGTCCTTGAATATGAAAACACCAGGCAACCCAAGTAATCTTAATCTTGCAAAACTGCAAGTAAAAGTAAAATCCTGCCCACTTTATTCAAATCAGATGGAGCTTATCTGGGTGACATCTAGGAAACAGAGAATTAATTTTGCTCCTAACCACTGGGAAAGTATATCACAAAGACAACAGTTACTTAACAGTAATAATGAAGTCTTTCCCATATACATTCACAGTCAGAGGCACATGAAAAACTGAAATGTATTTGCCTCCTCTCTGGTGTTTCCATTTTGCATTAGGTAGATAACATTGTTAAAAATGTAATTTGGAAACAGGATCAAGTCTCCCCTCTGCACTGATTCTCAAATCTTTGTACATGTGGAGCATTCCAAGCTGCATACAAACCTGCTCTTATCACTCAGCAGCAGTCACATCTCACACTAGTATTGACAGGGGATTTCCACCAGCTTTTTATCCTGACTGAACTAAAGACAACACCTGCAGAGCTGTCACATGCCTTGTTTAGGAGCCATTTCCTTCATGTGAATGCACCCAGGATCAAGCAAGTGGGCAGTGTGAAAGCTGAAGGGTTAGTTAAGACCGTGGAGAACAGTCCCAGATCACTGTGCAACCCTTGAAGTTGCAGGGAGAGATGAGATACCTACTTGAAGCTGATGATGCGAACTGGAGGGAACAAAGGAGCGGGAGAGGAGAAATCAAAGCAATGATCTATGAAAGAATTATTTTTTTTCCAACTAATTTCTGATACAAATAATTTGAAGGTCTATGGATGGGGTCAGCAAAGATATGGAATTACTGACCTAGAAGGAAGATCACAACATTTCTATTAATGTATTGTATGCCACCCTGCTTTCCCAAACGACTTTATGCTGTGTTTTGGGTGGTCAGAAGTTGCGTAAGAGCATCCTATAAGCAGCTTTGAGGTTTGACAGCACCTGTCTGAAACATCCTCCTTGACACATACCAGGCCTGCAGTGGGCTGCTGCTTTAAATAGTAGCCACATACCAGGTGCCGACAGCCACTTGCTCCACAGGCAGCTAATGTCCCGTGCTGTCTAGCCAAACAGGCTCTTGCAGTCTCACTTCTATCTGCTGAATCTTTCCCCCTCAGTAAGATCTGGCCTGTTACCATTTACCACCTCTTTCGCACCCCAAGCCATTCACCCACAGAGGGGCTGCCCTGCTTGCTCGTGCCTCAGGATTCTTCAAACTCCCATCGTATCCAAGATCGAACTACATTTCAGTGACTCAGTCTCTTGGAAATACCCTTTATTCCTCAGAGAGGGAAAAGAACTACCATCCTGTTCCTTTCCTGCCAGCAATACAATGCCCATGCTCCCTCCCCTGGTTTGCGCAGCCTTTTACAGTCCAGCCTCAGGCTCACCAGGCTTATCAGGTGCACAGCTCCCAAACCCAGCAGATACCCTTCGACCCTTCTCCTGCCCCTCAGCTGTGATGCTCCACCTCACTCCGTGCACTAATCCCAGCTTCAGGTTAATTGATACCATACTTACCACTTTGGATGTGCATGACATGACTCATTATTTTTATTAGCACTTGGTTGTGTCTTTATTAATAATGTGAACTGAGAAAAGAAAAATGCCAGCGCAACCCATTGAAATTTTATTCTAGCAGTTTTACATTATCTCAGGGTGGGTTACGCTTGCATGTGAAAGCTCCTCAGCTTTGATTTAATAGCAGACGGTAACCAGATATAGTTTTGTATTTATAACTGTTTCCATTAACACAGTTATATTAAGAGCTTGTTAATGATCTCATTATCAAATTGTCTAATTATGGTTTTGCTTAATTTCTTTTGTGCGCATGGAATCACTTGTAATTACTATCTGTGATCCCTGGAACCCTTAAAATGAGATGTAACATAAAGGTTTTTCTTTGGAAGAGAAATTTGTATATGTAAATACACTTCTCTCTAGAATTTTGTCACTTCTGATGCCCCCATATTCCACACATTTCTCATGTACAATAGTGTAGATATATTGATACCATTTTTATGTTTGTACAAAAATATTACAGACATGAAAACAAACAAAAAAGCACCACAGAAGTTAAAGTTTTTATCTTAGAGTGTGCTGAGTGCCCCCAACCTCCATGCCATCAAAGAAATTTAAGGGCATTAGAGCAGCCACAAAAGAACGTTTATTCCACCTGGTATACAGGGCAGGAAGCAGGAGCACACCTCAGCTTTTCAGCCCAGAACAATTTCAGGAGCAAAGTTGTTTGCAGGTTTCTACTCCAGTTGCAAGATCAGCTTATGTTTGGTTAGCATGGTATAACTATTTGGAGTATGCAAAGGGGAGGAAGAAGAAAAAACAAGATCCTGAAAAAACTAATGAAAGTAACAAGAATCTGCCAACTCTCACTGGGAACAGAATTACACTGCCATGGCTGTCTCACATACAGTATGAGGATAAACTGCAGTGCATGGGACACCTTTTCGCCAGGCAAAGCTCTGTTCTGCAGCCTTGGGGCAGCTGCACTGTTTACTATGCCAACACAGTTCAAGTGGTAGAATGTGCATTATGACAAGCTCGTAACACACAGCCTTTTTCTCTTAAGTCTGCTAAATTTCATTAAACTGTGTCTATATGCGACTTTCTACACAAACTATAAACAAATCTGTATATCAGCATACGCTTCAGCTCCAATTCAACAGACTCTGTCTGCATCTGCTGAAGCAGGGATTGCAGCGGATTTGGTATTTTGTGCCAAGGATAGGTGACAGAGACTGGGTTTTAGGGGCTGGTGAGTGCAGGAAGATGCGTGGGGAAGATAAGAAGCTGTGGTCAGGATGGAAGCTGTCAGGCTGCTGAGTGTGGCTTTACATGAGAAGAGAGCTCTAACTCCACTCACTGTAGCTTTTGCAGATGCCAAAGGACCTGCTTTTGGCTGCTCCCTTACAAGGTGATCCAGAAGGCATCTACCACACCAGCAGTGACTCAAGCCGACACAGCTGCATGGTGCAAGGCTGCTCTGAGGGAAGGTACTGCCTTGGGTCCAGAGGCTGATGGGTCACACTTGGCTGCCAGGCATCTGGTGATGTGGGCATAGCAGAAACCTTCATGGATCTGAAGCCAACTGAAATTGGTATAGAGTACAATACGATTCTGTGGGCCTTGGTCAGCCCGCTGGGAACACTGCTCCTTCTGAACACTTACAGCCAAGAGCAAGCAACATGGTCTAACATTTACCATGATACTTCTCCAGGATGGTAAATGCTCTGTTTCAATACATATCTTTACAGTCAGATTTGTGACATTAGGGGAGCTTTGGAGTATAGCTAATAACCTCTTTGTTGTTGTCACCTATTAGAAAAGAACATTCCCAAACTCAAAAAGTAGGCATCGTTTCAGTTCAGGACTATTGGGTTTGTTCAAAAGAACTCACACTGTGCAACCCCAGGCTGCCACAGCCTCCCCAGCCTGTATCCCGTCCTCCACAGCCTCACAAATTCCCAAGCAATTCAAATGGTGGAGGATGCGACAGGGCTCAGTTGGAAAACATTTTCACCACGGTCTCAATGAAAGTATTCAGAGCTGAAGGAGGCCAAGCACTCCCCTCCCCGCATCCATTCACCATGAACAGAAGCCTCAAGCCCTTGCTGTGGGACCACAGGGGACAGGCACATAATGAGCCCTCACTGCCAAACAGCACAGTGTTGCTGCCCCCCCATGACACCAATCTACAAGTGTGGGCTAAAAACATGCCTCCCCCACTCTCACCACAGCTCACGTTCTATCCTAAATAAGCTGACTGCTGACAAGCCCAAGAGGGGATCAGCCTCTTGACTTGTGTGGTCTGATGAAGGCTAAGATTACAAATCTTTTTCCAAATAGTCCCCAAGTGAGCCATGCAAAATTAAGAAGAAAAAAAAAAAAAAAAAAAAAAGAAGGGGGAGGGGAGAGAAAAAGCTTCCAGTAGAGCCTAGTAACATTAGCCAGCCTCAAACCAAAATACAATGTTCCTCAGGTTACAGTGTCAGCTGAAAAGCTCTCTAACCAGGGGGAGGAGAATGGATTTCCAACCTTTGCAAAGATTAAAGACACTGATCATGACTTCAGACTAATACAGGGCTCCTTGTGTACCCAGTCATAGCACAATCAATAGGGAAATGGGAATGGCATCTGAAAGGATGAAGCTGTTATTTCTAGAGGTAGCTGACACTATGGCACTGCTCTTGAAATACAGTGAATAAGGCTACCCACCCTCTCTCCCTACCTAAGGGCACCTCCTGCAATTAATTTACAGAGCAACCCTCTGTAAACTCAGGCTCCAGGTTCTCCCCTACTGATTCAGCTCTATAGATTCAGAAATCAAACCCAATTTAAGAAAACTTAGATATACTTCCTTAAACAAAAATTATCCGGGGAACTACAGGCAGG
>NW_009227383.1:50448-69785 GCF_000690835.1 Fulmarus glacialis | reverse complement strand
ATCTATATTATATATCTAATCTACCTATATACAAATATATGTATATGTAAATAAACTATGTAAAGCGAGGAAAACAGTCTTGAAAAGACCTTCGCAAGCGGTTTGGATTTTGGTTCCCAAATAGGGAAAAAAAGAAGCATAAGCGCTTCATAGCAAATCAGAACAAAACCACTCCCTTTCTGTCCTCAGTTCTGCTCCACGTTACCTGCCCCAACTTCTATTTTTCAGAGAAAAACTGTTAATCCAGAAAATTGCCTTGCTTTAGACATAAAACGCAATGAAAATCGTACGCTGAGCATCAAACTGTGCTGACTTCTGGAGTGCTGGATCACACCCAGCGCAGTGCAGCAGCAGATCAAAATCTGAACTTCCTCAGCATCGCCTTACAGAGGTGGGATGCTATTACAGAAGTTGTGTCAGAGCCTGGATTTGCTTTTATCTAGTGCTGTATTTCAAGCTCCTTCTTCTGATAACAGTATCTCAAGGATTTGGACTACTGAAGTTATCTAAAAGTGATAATCATTTTCTCTGCAGGGAGTACGTGATGCACTTTCTCTCCTTCTCTTCTCTCCTACCATTTTCCTCTTTTTGATACCTCTCCATCCATCTCTGCAGTTTTATGCCAGCTCTACCTCCAATAACCTCTTTCTGTACATCTTAATTTTTAAAGGCACCCATCTTTGTCCATTAGTTTGCCTCCGTCTGCAGCATGACCTCATTTCACTGTAGGGTTGCCATAAAATCATCTACTATTGCCTGTTTGCTGTCCAAACACCTGCTGTGTGTTCCCATCCCAGTGAATCTGCATTTTGCTTTGCTTCCCTTACTCTCTCCCTCTCCTGCTTTGTATGCTGACACTTTTTTCCTAATTATTTCACTTACGCATATACCTTTTCCACTCGGTGCTCCCACCTTTACAATCTCTCTGTCACAGATTCACCGCTTCCAACTTCACTTTAAATGTACATAATAAGATCTTGATTTTTTGCCTGTTTGTGGACGTAAATAAGGTGGTAAGATGTGTTACACGATTTGTGTATACAGAAGCCTTTTTAATCTAATATCACTAATATGAAAGAATCAACTGTTACAATTGCAGTTAAATGCAAAGTTAAATGAGGACAATTTGTCAGCTTTGAAGGACAATTTGAGAAATCAAATTATCCAGAATTACCTGTGCTTATGCTTTGTCGTGTGAGGGTGCTGTAGGGGTCAGCTGAGAAGTCTCCAGGTCCAATACTGGACACCCATGACACAGTCTTGCTTCTGGCTGGTGTCTCTCTGCTCCCACAACACAGCATGAAACTACAGTCTATGGGTCAAAATGCAAAATTATCCCCAGTTCTCAAAGAAACATCCATTAAAAAATCCCAACCCCTCATGCCCTGTCTCACAATCCGTGTTATAGCCCATTTCTCCTTGTAGGTTGGGGTGACACATCCGTGTCCTTTACGGTCCCGGGAAAGCTGAAATCGGTCACGAATCTGTCTGGGTGCTGGTGCGACATCTCCCCGGGAGCGCAGGGATGCTAAGAGAGGCCAGCAGCTGCCTGGGCTTCCCCTTCACCAGAAGGCTCTTGTAAAGGCCTCGATAAGTACATTTCTCATTAATAAGCAGGGAATTAGTCTTGCAGCAGGTCCCCAGCCTGCTGCTTCCAGGTGTGCCACCCGTGTCAGGCACAGGTGAACGGCAGCACAGCAGGAACCGGGAGAACATGCTCTTCCTAGAACAGTGCTGCTGGAGCCCAGTATAAAAGCCACCGGATAACTATGTGCCTCGAATGTAATTTCAAGTCTAAGGCAAGCTAGGTATCGTCAGCCTTGATTTATCTGCAGGCCACTCTAAATTAATTAGGCCAGGGAGCCCTCACTTCACCTTTCCATCAGCTGCAGGACAGAGATGCCGGGTGTTGCAACCGCTCACAGTTTTCCTCCGTATGGTGACAGCCCGGATCTGATCCCTCCTGCCTGCAGCATCTCTCCTCCTCACTCGGTCAGGACCTCGGGGGCAAATTCTGCACCTCTTCAGCGAAATCCTTTCATTGTGGCTCTTGCATTAGTGCGGTTGCTCTCTGGATCAAAATCTCCAGCCACCCCCCGGCTATCCCCCTTCTCTCACTTGCAACCCAAAGGGAGCAAGAGCAGTTGCGGTTTCTTCTGTCTTCTTGCACCTCTTGAGCGGCAGCTGAACAGCCTAAAGTTTCTGAAGCTGTTTCCCAGACAAAAATCCTCTCTTGATTCTCCAGGTCCATTTCTGAGTTTCCTCCGCTTTTGTGGAGAAGGAGGCTGTCTGCAAGGGACAGCATTAACTTAGAGGCAAGATGTCTTCTCCAGAGGGAAGCAAGCCTGCAGGAGATCTTGTATTCTTATCAACTTTAACTTTGTTGGAAGAGTTCTTAGGACTAGAGGATGGAGAGAAACCCAAATGAGGTGGGAGAAGATCAGGAGATCATGTATCACTCCAAACAGCCTTGAGTGCATTGTCTTGATGGTGTACCAGTGCAGAAACCCTGAAGAAACGTCCTTTCTCCCACCACCTCTCTTCATGGCTCCCATACAGGCTCCCTCCCTAGCATAGCTGCCAGTAAAGCCTCAGAAGCTACAGAGCAATCTTCCACATGGAGTGTGAAAGCCTTAATACCCTGCATAGCTACAGGCAGAGGGGACAAACCTCTGAGCAAAAGAACAAACCCCCTCAAGCCCACCACAGACAGCAATTCTGTATTTTGACAAGCTGCTATCCCAGCTCTCTAATTACACCTCTCCATTAAGTACAACAACCAGCAGCTGTTCTGTGAAGTCTTTTTTTTTTTTTTTTTTTTTTTAAAAGACATTATTTCTCATTGGTTAAACACTCTGGACGGAAGGGAAGAGAGATTAAAAAAGAAAAAAGAGAGAGAGAAAAAAAGAAGACTTAGCTAAAGTTCCAGTGAGCTCAGCCCTCACATGCCTGATAACATGTCTGTACTCTGGGTTATTCCTGAATGTCAAAACAAAGACTCTGAGCTTAATAATTTCCCTGGAGCGCCATTGTCCTGCAGAGACAGTTTGCCTTTCGGTTCTCGGCTGCTGCCAAGGGAGAGGTGAGGGAAGTGAACTACTTTATTGATTGAGTTGGTTGTTGTAACAATTTAAACTAAGCTCAGCATCACTGGTGCTTCTTTCACGTCGGTTCCTGGAATTAGCAGGTTTTCCTTTAGATCTGCATACCGGAGTCTCTCTGCCTTTATAACACAATTTTGTCCCGGCTTCAAATACATCTTCTAACCTGAGAAAGGATTACTCCATCTTTGATATCACAATTAAAATGGATCAGGAGGGGGAAGTAATGATTGATCCTTCAGCCATTGTGCTGAGCTGCGGAAAGTGCTGACTTATGCCCATGAGCAAAAACATTGAATCACGGGGATCAATAAACAGAGCTGTAGCGGTGCAACCGCTGCAGGCTGCACTGTTAGACTTGTACAGGCAATTACAGAAACTGGGTTGGCTTTACAACTGCTACAACAAATGCCCTATAACCCTGATTCTTCCTATGCAAAAAAACCCCTTAACTGTTCTTCAAATTACCAAAATGGTAGATACTTGTGTGCTGCTTTCTGCCTTCCTAGAGCAAAAAATACCTCTGCTGTTTAAAAATGCTTATAGTTCTCTCTTATGCTCGCTTTCATTTTAAACTAACAGGTATTAAGATAGCTGTTCATAAATCTAGAAAGTTGGATGTGCTGTGTAAAGAAGGTTTATAAATGAATAAATGATTTAACTTTCTGCTTTCTGATGCTGCGGGCAGGCAATTAAATGGGATTGAACTTCATAGTTTAGTAGTTTGGAAGTTCTTAATGTGGATGATCGCAACTACAAAATACTGATGAATTATAAAAGAGGCCAAGGGACAGATCACTATAGATTTTATGCCTCTAATGGCACTTAAGAAAAATACCTACAGGAGAAGATATTGTGGTCTTAGCTGTGACCTAACTGAAAGGGATCTTGAGACTAAAGGATAAAGGCAGGTAGAGGCTTTGCGTTACATCATACTTTGGAGAGTGAACACATCCTCACACTTCTTTAATCTAAATTTTTCCCAGCTGCAAAATCAGAATTCTACAATGATGTTAGTAGTTGTAATGTGTGTTGACTGCAAGGCAAAACAGAGACAAAGTATCGTCTTCATTCTGAGATCAGCTTCGCAAGTCAATATTTACATCCCTTTGCAAGAGTCAATACCAAATATTTGGGATTAGTATTTCATTGGTAAATATCGATACCAAATATTTGGTTAAAACATCCCAACATCCCAAATATTTGGTAAAACCCAATTCTACTGCCTGCAGGTCAGAATACACATAGTTAATGTTTTTAAAATCATCTTTAATTTTTCATTTATTTTGGCATGAAAAAACAAGCAAGTTATCGCTATATTTTTTGATTGAAACTGGTGCTTCATTTACTCCAAATTTGCAACCCATTCCAGCTTTTTCAAGACTGCTGAATTATTTTTTTAAATCAGATATTCACCCAATAAATTATATCAGCTCTTCCTCTGTGTAGGAATTTTATCTGTTGGCTTTAGAAGACAAGGAAAACTGAATATGACATCAGGATCCATCAAATCAGAGAGAATCTATTCATCTGATAACCCTCCCCTGCTTTGTGTTTTTCATTGTTTTTTCATCCTTTTTTTTCATCTTGCTTATAACTTTCATTCATTTGCCCCAAAAATATTGCCATGAAATATTTCACTCCCAAAACTTAAGAGTACCGTTGGATATTTTTCCCTATGAACTTTCACTACATGGAGCTCATGGAAATGGGTTCTGTTGATTTTTCCCATGACAGAAGATTATGTGCTTTTAATGGAGTATTAGTAATATGGCTACATTAAATGCCATTTAAAACCTCTTTCAAATTGGTATTGACTGTGTCGAAATGGAACTATGTAGATTTCCCTGTGATGGGAAATATGGATGAATATTGTATTTTCATCACAGGCAGAATTTTCAAACGGATACAGAAACCCCTGGAAAACATTATCTATACAAAGGAGCTAAAAATAAGACTAGTTGCTATATTAACAACAACAAAAAAGGCTTCTACGTAATTATCAATTATCACCACGTGTTGAAATACCATTTTATTCCATAGCTGTTTCAATCAATACACTATTTATTTTCAAATAACCATGCACTAAGGATCCTTTGGACATATATCCCATAAATACACATTATCTCATTATCGACTCTTTCTATCCACTGCTGCATTATTAACATTTCACTAAAACAAGCAATCAAGCAGTAAACAGTAGGAATTTATAGCAGTAAGCAATTGTAATGACTCTTATACAGTAATTGCTCCCCCCAAATATTTTTGTAGGGATGACCAGTTATTATGGGGATTATGCCCCCAGGAATTATTTTTCTCTGTGACATTCTTTACAGATAGGTAAATTTAACCAGTAAGCCAGTGAAGTGGGAAGAAATACAATATTTGCAATGAGCTGTATCAGGGAATGTACACAAGACAATTAAATTGTACTTTTTATCCAAGGATCCAATCACTCGCACATACATGAAAATGCTGAATTTCAGTTCCAAAAAAACTATTGTTTTAATCCTGTAAATCCAATGTTTGCAGTTGCTCAGTAGCCTGGAAAAGAAACCAACCAGCCAACCCAACCCTGAAAGCAGAGTTGTTTCCTCTCTTTACTTTTGGCAGTAGGGCACTAGGGGCTGTGCTCTGCCGAATACGCAGTGCCGTCTTTATGCAGCTCATGCAGGGAAATTATCCTCCTACAGTATTGTGGGATGACTGATGGTTTTCTCATAAAAGATGATCTACTCAGGGGCAATCTCGAAGGCTGCAGTGGCAAATTGCCAAGAGCTTGAGGGCTGCACCTAATTTGCATGTAAATTTACATCAGTTTTAAAACCATAAAGAAGTGCAGCGGTAGTACTTGAGTATTTCTTCATAGGTTTAAAAGCGTGCTGCGCGATCACCAGAAATAAAAACCTGAACGTGACCAGCTTTATCGCCCTCTGCGCTGGGTTCGGGGCTGTGCCTTGAACCCTCTGACCTCGGCGGCAGATGCTCAGCATCCCCCAGCACCCCCATCGCAGCAGCCTGAGCTGTAAAACCCCGCTCCCACCACCTTCACCTTCATGCTGTTTAAGGTGTTATTTCACTGTCCCGTCACTAAAGCCAGAGGCCGGGTTCATCTTGCAGACCTGTTGACACCCGTGCCCGGAGAGGGGGGAGCTGCCCTGCACACCTCCCCCTTGCCTTTCGCTGCACCTGGGCTCCCCTCTTCCTCCCCCTCGAGGCGTGCTAAGCCTCACTGATGTGATAGTAATAAAATTATGCGGGTAGAGAGACTGCATTAAACTGCTGAGTTTGCAAAATACACTCCCATGCCTATAATCTATAGTAGCTAAGAATATCATGAGCATATATATATATGCGTTCCTTCATTGCATGCACTGGCACAGCGATGCGGCTCTGGGAGGATTAAGTCCGTTTTGCATAAAACCAATATGAATTGCAACAAGTCAGGGGAGCAGGGGGAGGGGGGTGCTAAGTGGAAAATTACTGAGGGAGGAAAAAGAAGATGGAGAGGGCAGAGGCAGGCCCGTGTGCCAGCTGGGCTGCAGAGGGAGTACATAGGAAGGATGAGTTCAAATCTTTGGATTTTAGATTCGGACTGAGGAAGGGGATAATGCAGAACCTTCCTGGCAGCCCCTGGTTGCCAGAGTGGACATCTGACCACAGGAGCTGCGGTCAAGGTGATCTTCTGGGTAGCTGCTGTATTCGCTTTATTTCCAAATCTTGCATTTATGCTCCTTCTGTCAATAAAAATCCCTGTTTGAACAGATAAGCTGCAGCCCGGTGTCTCATTAAGCCTGAGAATTCAACCCTCTGCTTCAAGCTCTGTCCTCCTACGCTACTTAATATCGTTATGAAATATTGCCCAAGCTCATCCACTAAATCCTTGTATTAGCCAGAACAATTAAATCTAAGACGGAGGAAAAAATGGGAGCTAGTGGGACTTCTCAGTGGTGTGAATTCCAGCTCGGGAGCTGAGCCACACCGAAGCGACGTAAAATGGGCAGTTACCTCCTCACCTTCCCAGGTCATAAACTGTGAAATTTGATGGATGAGGTATCTTAGGAATGCATGCAATACAGCTGTACAGCACAAACCTGTATCAATAATGTTTTCGTTAAATTTTGTTAAATGAGGTGAGTGAGAAAGGTGTGTTACAATGTTGGCGAAACCAGCAATGTGGTAATTGTAACATCCCCAGGTACTCAAAAGTGCACAAGCAACAAGTCAGAAATGGATATACTTACAAACCCTAAATCATTCTATTTTAAATTGCTTAAGAAAATGCTCAGTTTCCCAAGATGAATACCTTGAAGTAAGAACATAAATCCCAATGCTGTCATTCTTTTCCTCCAAGGAGTTATTAAATGAAGCATCCAAAATAAAAAGTCAGGCTGTTGTGCTTCTAGGATTTTACTTCTCTGTCACATGTAAACTTTGTACTTCTGAGTTTCAAAACAATGTCCTAAACATGTCAACCGTTACAGTGATACTTAATGAGATTCGCAGATAACCCCTTAAGAGAATATGTAGTGATTAAGTTAATTTAAATGATTCATCTCCACCACAGCCTGTTAGACTTGTACATAGCAGTCATTTGCATAGCAATAAAAATCTCCATCTGTCCGCACAGGACAGTTTTATAAAGATATTCCCAACCTTAATAATGTCTGCTCTGTTTGCTTGGAAGTTCCTTTTGACTACTACTTTTTGCCAGGTGCTTATCCTGAGAAACTAAACAGGAGATCTCACAGAAAGGTATCCACTTCTGCAACGCCGCAAAAAGAGTCACTACCGACGGCATTACAAGCCTGGCTGTGAAGAGCTCTTCAGCTGAGGCTTTGGGGTGAATTTTACTTACGTGGCATTACCAAAATTGCTATGTGGCCAAGGCATTAACACTAGCACCCCACTGTCACACACACACGCACACATACACATACGGAGGAACCACAAAAACTCTACTGAGCCCAGTTCCCACGACTGTGTCAGTCTGCATTAACCTGGGATTTAAGTTCCAATCTTGCCTCCGTTGAAGTAAATTGCTAAACTTGCTCCAACTTTAAAAGGTGCAAGATCAGATCCTTACATCTGAAATAAATCAAAGAGAAAAGCTCTGCCAAGTGAATTGTTGGCAAGTTTGTATTTTCTGGAAGATCTTATTCCCTGCTGCATGGAGCCGCTTGGCCAAGTTGGCCGCAGCAGAAGGTGATACCGCAGGATTGTGTAACATGCAAACTCCCCCTGCTCCCTCCAACCCAAACAATTAATGACTAATTGAAATTACTTCTCCTGAACTGACCTAGAGCCATATGGATTAAAACCGATTTCTGAATGCTAATTACACTACATCATTTTCCCAATTATTTTAAAAATTGGATTATGTACCAGGAGATGGGATGTTTGAAGCAGCCACTAATGAGCAAATCGTGCATAAAAACTTGTTTGTTATGTTGGTGATTGAACGAAATAAGGTTGCAGGCATGATGTCATGTCCAAATAAACAAGAGAAACCAAAGAGATTCTGAGAGTAGCACCAATTTGTAAGCTATAATTTAGGTAGCTTCAAAAGCTGTGATAAAGCCAGAGAACGTTTTAGAGTATTTTAACAGATATTTCCCTCGCTGGAATGGCTCTAGCAGGGCAACCACCAGTTCCACCCATCAGGCTGGGAGCTAAAGCAAAGATGGGCAAGGGAAAAGGTAAGCTTGAGATGGAGGTGAAGGATGGGGATGGGAGCAGAGCAGGGAAGCAGGAGGTACCAGAGGGTGCCTGGGTGCCGCGAAGTGCAGAAGGGTTGTGATCATTAAACTGTGCAAGTGCAGGAGGTGCTAGGAACTCATGAATCACAGTTTTATCAAGCAACATAGGTGCAAAAAGGTCATGCTGCATTACTGACACTATTCTGCTTGGCTGCGAGGCATCCAGGACAACGGGGACACGTTGCTATAGCATACAGTGAGTGTGTTGCTGTGAATGCACTGCTCAATGGGTTTTTCTTCTTCTTTCTCTCATTTTCCAGTAATGGCTAATGTTATCGCCAGGTTATTGGGGGTTTCAGGGTATTTTCCTGAGAAATGACTATGTTACCTAAGTGACCAAGGAGCTTATAATCCGTTTTCAAAAGTTGCTGAGGAGCTTAAGAATATAAATCTGATTATCAGAGGGACTCCAGTATTGCATTTTTCTAAACGTTTGCCCCAGCTTTCTGATCTAATCAAGAATAACACAGTGATTTAATTGCTACAAATAGTCTATGTATTGCAGGAGCTAAAACTCTTTAGATTTCCTGCTCAATTATTATAAAATCTGGTTTTAGTCCCTTTGTACATTTCTGGCTGAACAGTTTCGCTGTGATTCCAGGGCAGTTCAGGTCCATATTCCAGACGGGTTTCCAATTCCTGTACAGACCTGTAGATCCATCTATCAATCCATCTGCCTACCTGCTTATGAACCTACCCACCTATCTTCAAGTGGACATCATACTGCATGAAAAGATTTATAGCTAATTCATCCTGGAGATTCTTATAATACCATTTCACAGCAAATTTCAGTGCTGTATGATTTTTCTCATGGAATTAAGACATTTGCGGCTTGGAAAATAAAGCAACCAAGAAAATCAATAAAAACCAACCCATATATGCAGTAGGTAAAGAATGAGATTTCTAAAGTACCTGCTTCAAAGCTTCAGGTTTAAGTCTACAAATACGAAATAATACTCATTTCTCAACAATACTGAATGTATAAGTCAAGATGTTCTTAGCTTTAAGCCTAATTTTTCTGAGTATCATTCCTAACAGAGGAATTCTGAGCTCTTTACATCATTTGAAATAAGCTTTTTTTCTCTTTAAAGGACATAAATACAAAAAAGACTTTCAAAAACTCTGGGTATTTTTACTCCCTGGATTGATAAAGTCGGTGAGTTGTGCACCATTCTTTCCTCATTCACAATTCTCCTTACCATTTTCAAGGTCTATAGTGCCCACAATTTTTAAAGAGCTCTTTTAATTACTGAGATAATTCTTTTCTGATGTAACAATTCTGTTATAACTTTAAAACTTAAATTAAATTTCTATTCTGATGTCAAAAAAGGTATATAGCAAGAAGACAATGAAATTATAATGCACTTTGTAGAAACAATCAATGTCTTTGAGTTGATCTCCCATTTACATTTTTTAAACTATTTTCTCTGGTAAGCCTTAAGACAAGACTTCCATAGCAACAGAAACAAGAATTAGCTCTACATTGCAACGAATGCTAACAAAATTGCAATAAGAAAAGAATAACAGTGGTAGATTATTTATTTTTAAGTTATTTGAATGAGGCACAGTTAACCTCAATGAAAAAAAAATCCACTGTTTTTCTTCAGCCCAGCCATAAATCAAAACCTAAACAGCATATTCTGTTAATTGCTCTGTTCAAAGTATTCTCACTGTTCTCAGTGGAGTGCAACGGTAGAGAACAATTCTTGCTGGGTTTTTTTATTTTATTTTAAACCGGAGATACAAAGTTCAGTTTCCTCCTGATGAAATCCTGACCTCACTGAAACAGCAAAAGGAAAGTCAAAGAGCTTTTTGCCATTAACTTTGGTGGCCAAAATTTGACCTAGAAGATGCATTTGTTTCATCACCTTTTCTTCTCTGCTGTGGTTACCCAGAGAATCAGGTGAGTGCCCAGGAATACATCCAAAGCTGCATCACTCACCAGATTTCATCCTTAATGCATTAAGGGAAATTCTTTACTTGGCACCGATAGCATAAAGAACTGCAGTGACCCACAAAGAAAACTTATGGGCAAAACCAGCGCCCTTTGCAGTTCAGTGATTCCATCTTCAAACAGCTCAAGCCGGCTGGCGTGGGCAGAGTGAGAGCTCTGAGGGACGAGCGGAGCTCGGGAAGGCTGACGAGTTTATCGCTTCCTATTACCCACCCGGCTGCGGAGACAGCTCAGCTCCTCCTCGCCCGCACCCCAGGCTGCCATCCCGATCCGGCGTCCGTCCGTGCTGCTGCAGCCGGGGGAGCCACCACGGCCCCTGAGGCTGGTGCTATTTTTCCCGACAGGATTTTCTCTGACTTTAATACTTTTCTGGAGGTGCAGCAGCAGAGTTATTAGCACCTTCCGAGATTCCTTTGACTCCTGTGCAAGGCAGTGTGTTCCTAGCAATGCTGGTTGTCTTTGACAACGAGTTTTGGACAAGAGCAAAGCAAGAATTAAACGTTTCATTCTAACAAAAAATTTGGGGGGTCTTTTTTCTGTGTTGATATTGCCCCCATTTCTCATTGATAATTTCAGTTTGCATAGTTTCAGGTTAAATGACTAGCAGGTCTTTGGGAGTCTTAAAGCAAGTGTTGGAATGGGAAAGAAAAAGCCTGCCTGAACTATTTCAGCCCCTTACCTGGGTTCATGTTCAAATGGAAGGCTGAGAAACAAGCCATCACTTTCTGCTTGAGAACAGGAGTATTGTTTTCAGGTTTTGAATGTTTTGTTTTTCCTTTGCTTCCCTCTGAGTTACAAAACAAACACTGTTGAGGTAGCCACTGGATTAATTGTGCAGATGCTTTTTCATGCCTTTTATTCACATGAACTGTGGATGACTGTAACACTAAAGAAAGCATGAATCTTTTCTTGCTTGTATCTGCCTAAATGCATTGACACGGCATCATCTTTGTTTTATTAAAGGGAGGATGCCCAGAGGTTTCAGCATTAGAAATTTCACTCAAGCATCACCAATGCTGGCAGAGCCCTGCTATCTGTACGTTTTCCCACAGGATTTAGTTTTACCTGTTCTAGTGACTCTCATGGAGCTCATTCCTGAAGAGTTCTTCGAGAAATATGAGATGAAGAAGGTGGCATAGCATTAGCTTCAGTGAAATCATTCTGCATCCACTTAAAGAGGACTGTCTCCATCTCTGGTTTTTTTTTCTCCTTCCTTCACTTTCGTATTTCCTTTCTTTGTTTTTTGTTTACTTTTTAAGTTATATGTTAAATAATTGTGTGTGAAAACCTTATAAATGCTTTTTTTTGTACATTTTACCTTCGTAGTTAACATAACATTGCTTTTCTTGCCTTTCTGGTAGGACCTAAATAATTTCACTGTTTGAAGCATTCACGGCTCCCGAGACTCTTAAAAAGGAAAAACACACAGAAAAGCTCTTCCTACCTGCAGTTCCTTCCCTGCACGTAACCTCTCTGCCCCTAATCTGCTCACTCTTGTGCCTATTGAATCAGAACTTGGCAAAACCAGGCTGAGCAGACCTGAAGGCGTGGGAGCACGGACCCTACAAAAGCCCGAGCTCCCCGGTCAGCAGCAGGGTAGAGATTTTTGTTGTTAACACCGAGTTGCATCACTCTCATCTGCTGTGTGCATGTTTCCATGTTCCTTGGAGGCTTAGTCAGGGCACAGCGAGGGAGATGCCAGGCAGAGAGCAGGACAGACTAGTTTCAGCGGGTAACAAGGATTGCCTGCAACAACCACCTCTCCGTCCCATCAGGAAAGTCGTCGTCTGTCATTTGGAGCTGTTGAAAAGCTCTCAAATCTTCAAGAGTTCGAGATGACTAGCTCAGTGAAAAGAATACGAGTCCTGGCACGTATCTTTGTATTATACACCATCTGCCTCTGAACTGAAATTTTCCTCTAACCTAATAGCAAAGTGTGACCACGCATTGGAGAGTTTGGCCCACACAGATGACACTGGTTTCATTAAAAGAACGGGGCTGGATTTGCAAACGATTTACCCTGACTCACTGAACGGATATTACTAGTCGTATAACTCTCACTTGTGTCACTGTATTTCAGTGATGCTAGAGTGTGCTGCTACAGATATTTTTTAAGTGGTTTGTAAGAAAAGATTGTCATCAATATTTAAAATTCATTTTTTCATGAAAATTTAATTGTGTGCTATGGTGAGTTTAATCTAATCTAGTTAACAATCTTTCAATAATCCCCAAAGTCAGCAAGAGTACCCAAGTGACCAAAATTCTTCTTGCATTGTTTTGCTTGTAACTGCTTTATCATTTCACAATGTTTTGTTTATTAATCCAGATTTACCTTACGCCTTGTTCTTGCCGTTACATTGTGGTCTTTATGCGTAAACAGAGTGTACTTCAAAGAGCGTATATCATTATTAATAGTTAATAAGAGAAATGGAAATAAAAGCTCCACAAGCTGGTCTTGTAGCGAGGAAGCAATTCACTGCACTTTATGGGAAAGGCTTTCGTTTCTGCGAGCTATCTTTCCGAGATGAGATGACTCTCTTGCAGGGACATAAAAACAACCCCTATTTTTGCACTTACTGGATATGTAATCTTCAAATAATGAGTGTCAGGATGAAAACAAGTCAAAGAAGTATCCTGGAGCATTTTCACCCTCTCTCACTAAGGACAGCAGTTTTGCTTGATTAAGGGTTACAGGATCAGCCTCCCAATAAGCAGTTAGCTGTGGAACCGAGTGCACGATACATTCCTTCTCCTCTCCCCTGAGCTAACTCTGCCACAAAATGAAGCTGGGATATTGATGACTTCAAAGGAACTGTAAAAACTAAGTAACAAGCCATGATCAACCAACATACTTAAATACTCTATGACAGAAAAATACTGTTAGAGGGCGAAGAATGATTTTGAGTCCATAGTATTTTTCCACAAGGTATAATGAAGCTAGCAGGGTTGTATACCCACAGCACACAGTGCAGCAGCAGGGGAGAGGTGAAATACTATTTATTCACATTTTTGTTAATACAGTTATTAGCTCAGCAGGAGATGCTCTGTTAAATTTATAATCTAGTTCACTGTGGGTGGTGGCTACAGGCAAATTATGAGAGCGAACTTTTGACTCAACCAGCCCCCACGAGTCACAGGACTTCTCCCGTTTCCCTGAACTACAGCAGCTCCTTGAGGCCCCGCTGGGAACGGGTCCCCCAGTGCTGGACAGTATGCAAACATTTGTATAAATTACATTTTTGAGGCTGAATTTTCCAGTGCACTGCGTGCACGCACTCATTGCTGTTCAGTGGATACAGCAAATGAGGAAGCTGCCTGTTATCTGGTTGGGACTCAAGCAGAAGTCCTTGATCAAAGGACGAATACCTTTGTATTTAGTGACTCCCTAATCATTCTCTTAAAAAGGTTTAACACCAGCAGGTGTCTTCGGTGGTGGGATATTTATTTAGTTGTCTATATTGCTCTCTTCACATTAATGACATGCTATTTTTCCTTCTACTTAATTAAGACTATCTTCAAAGAGACCCTTCTATAAAGAAATTAGGGTTATCTGGCTCAGAATTTAAAAGGGAACACTGTTTGATCAATACAATTGATTGAAGAGATCTAAACCCATCTCTGGGATACTTTATTTCTGTCTTGGAAACTTTTGAATGCTTTGCTTAAGTAGAGGTTGAAGTGCCTGACAGCCTCACAGCCTCCTACACCATTAGCTGGGCACTTCTAGAATGGGGGCAAATAGCACTAAAAAAACCTTCAAATGGAGCCATTGCCTTTAAATAAAACTGTGTGAAAGGGAGGTGGTGAACCTGTCATGCTTTTAGAAAGATTAGGGATCATGGAGAAGATGATGCCGATGACAAGACACCTGCTCATGTATTTTTAGCTTCCACAAGATGCTGTTTAGCAGATAAGAGAAGGAAAACACAGAACCCTTCATCCACCCACCCATTCACTGATCTATCCATCCATCTACCCACCCATTCACCCATCCTTCCATCCACCCACCCATTCACCCATCCATCCACTCATCCACTCACCCATCCATCCATCCATCGACTCATCCATCCACCCATTCAACTATCCATCCATCCATCTGCCCACCCACCCACCCACCCCTACCTGAATACCAAGTTGTGCACTGGTTGAACTGGAAAGAGCTTTAATGTGTCTTTTTTTTAAAGACAACAGGAAATTCAGATCGAGCATGTTAACATGTGAAGATCTATGTAGATTCAGATGCAATGGATTAGATGAACTATTAATTTGTATTTCTTATATGGAATGCAGTCTTGGAGTCGTGAATCGCATTTGGGATGCTTTGACTTTTCAGGCTTGCCCTCATTACAAATAATGTTGAGACTGCAGTAAATTAATGAATTTAGAGAAATTTTAAATATGTTCTCCAGGACAACTTTTCACCTTCTTGTATACCTGAACATTTTATCTGTGTGTGTGAACTTCCTAACCAGGGAATCTGCATTTCTACATACATCTCTTATGCTCATTTCATGATGCAGACAACATTGCACTGTACAAACTTCTAAAAAAAAAAGCCTAATTACACTGTAGACCCTCAAGCAGATAAAGTTAGCCTAAAGAAGGAGCAGAAAAAAACAGCAAAAAGAAAGTACCTGAAGAGTTACCAGACACAAGAAATTACATCTTTGTCTCACTAATTCAACACTTCCACAAAATTCATGACAGTAACTGACAATTTCACGATAGTTGCCCACCAGCTCAACAGTAAATTCTCTTATTCTGGAAAAAAAATAGTTAGTCATGCCTGCTCCTGAGCAGGCTTAGAAAAATACTTCTCACGTCTGTACATCACTAGCCTCTTGCTTCTCATTTATTTCAGGAGAAGATGTACATTTTGCAAAGGCAAAATTAGAGTTTACGGATATACTTCCTGCATTTCCAACATCTGTGTATAACACAGGGTTCTGTGTTCAGTCTGCACCGGGATCCATTTCTATCCTGTGACAGTAATCATTTCAATATGATGTTCATAACATACAGTTTTGGATGGTTAATTTAGTTCAAATTTATCCGTGCCAAGGTATCAAGCTGATAATTGATCTCCAGCTTTGTTCTGCAGCATTAATTAAGTTTTAGAAAAGCTTACAGATCAATTTATTTTAGTTAATGCAAATCTGCACCTATACAACACGACTCAGATATTTATCACTCTATTGTGATTCCCTTTTCATGCTTCAGCAATTCCTGTTTACATCTGGTTTAAGTTTTTCCAGTCTAAAATAAATCAGCATGAAAAAGCATTTGATTTCTCATTTAGATTCTCAATTACCTTTTAGTACAAAGATAATATCCCTTGTTTGATTTTAAATGGTAGAATTGTTAGGTTAAAAATAATGAATAAAAATGTTGCCACTCCATGGTTTTTGCAACTAACCTAAATTTTATTTGCCTTTAAAAAGAGTAAAAACAAATTGGGGTCCTTTTCTACAGACAAGATAATATAACATTATTTAAAGAAATCACAACACTTGCATGTAATTTCACCTTTATGCATTCACTTACAACTGTAATATTTAGATGGTCTGTATTTTGTTTTAACCTATGGGGGCCAGACTGAAAATCAGGATTTAGAAAGATGCTGCTGCTGCTGCTGCACTGAGATGGATTGCTTTACACATGCTGGCTTTTCCAATGACTGTACCCGCACCATGCTAGTTATTCACCTCCAATTGACACAGCATACAGTGGGGAAGAGCCTTTACAGCAATAAATTGACAGCTGCCTGACACCTCTTACGGGCAAAACTCCCTCTCCTGTAAACACTGAGCTACGCGTGTGGGTTTGAACAGCACAGAGTTTTGTGCAAAATCTCTGTCCCGGCTTGTGTTTCAGCCAGCCTGGCTATAGCCATGATTAATTTCTTTGCTCTAACAGTACTGACTTCAAAGGCATTGAAAAGTTGATGTGAAAAGCTCTTCACCATCAGAACCCGACTTGACTGCGCTCTCGCACAGCCCTTCAGGTGTGGATGGAGAAAAAAACAGCTTTTTCTGGTGTGACCTGGATTGACCAGGGTCAAATTACATCAATTACAGCAGCATCAGGTTTATAATCTCTTCTTAAAATGCGAAAGACAGCTGTTTGCAGGTGGATGCACACCCTGCACGTGGATCCCTGCCTTCCAGAGGGCTTTTGTTACATTTATGAGTTTAAAGATAGCTTCCATTCCCTTTAAGCAGCGGCCAGGTCTGGAGATAAGCCCCACCAGCTCCAGCTCCACCTGTGTCTTGCAAATAGCCACCGCGGTGGCTTTGCACGCGTGTACGCGGGGGTGGGGGGGGTGTTTGTGGCACGCACGGCCGTCTCGTGGCACATAACGTGGCACTTCTTTCCTTGCAAAGTATTTTATGGTGTAAAGAGTCACAGCTACAAAACGTTTCCCACAATCTCCTTTGCAGGGTCACTGTTTTCTCAATTTTGCTTCAGAGCTGTTTGAAAGGCATCTAAATCGAAGCTGGTCACAATGACCTTTCAGCACAGCATGCAAAAACTCAGAATCAACTGTTTTCTCTGTAACCCCCATTTTTACCTAACGTAGCACATTTCACAAGGACTCATTTAAATACTTCGCAATATTTCGATAGTAACAGATCTGCAGTATGGGGAAGAAAATATTTGCCCGTCTCAAAATTTTTGCTGTAGGCAACTGAGATTTTCCTCAACCTGTATCTGTTATAATTTGATATCTAGCACTACACAAGGGTGGAAAAAATCAGTTTGTAAAAACACGAGCTCTCTTTATTTTTCATTAGAGAATTTTGTGTACATTTTGTTATGCCAATCAGGTGCGATTTGTCACATAGTTAATGGGGCAGGTTACTACCGATTAACCAGATGAGACACAAGCCAGTAGATCCACCTTTATCAGGAGCAGAGCAAATGGCTGTAAAAATTTTCCCAAAGTATTAGATTCTGGGGTTTGCATAATGTGATATGACTCTGCCAAGCACTTGCTGTGAAACTGTAGCTATAGGCAGTACTGCAGTCACCAAAGCAGTGCAAAGAGTTAAAGGATGCTTTCTGAAGAAGTTGGTGAGTTTTTGCCATGTGGGTCCTGCCTTTTTTTTTTCACTTGACCTTTTCTGAACATTTCAGTGGGGTTTTTTTTTACAGCCCACTCATCCAAAACCCCATGTAGATTCGGCACTGTATTGATTTTGTTCATTGTAGAAAACGCTGGCTGAAGAAATAGAATAAAACTCTACTCCTCTTAGCTTTTTACAACTTCCATTGGTTCATGAAGGTCAGAGGAAAATGCCATACCCCACCCTCCAAATGATTGCTTGGTTGGGAACTGGAGAATAATTTTCAGGTTGTTATATACATCACAAGCTACTGCTCAAACAGCTTCACAGTTCTAAAGAAAGACTGGCAAGACTAGCAAATTCAGGTTTTGGACATCGATTTTTCTTTCCTACTCCCTGTGATAATTTCAGTCTGGATGTCAGGAGCACATCTTAAGTGTGCCTCTTCACTTCTACCGTCTGCTTATCTGTGCAGATCAATCATCAACAGGAAGTCTCAATTCAAGAACGTACTACTGCCTGCAAGGAACCATAATTAATGAGTCCTTTTTTTGCATTCTACTTGTGGAGCGGGTGAGACAATAGGTACATTATACAGCACTTGGTTTAATCTTCATGAGTCAAGCTGTAATTTTTATATCCTGTCTGGAATTTGGGTTGGGTATTTTTTCCCTAAATTAGCTTAGCCATAGTGATGGTACGGATTCCCATTTCTATATTTGATGGTTTTTTTAGTATGCAGTTTTAACACTGGGAATAAGACAGTTAAAAGCAAAAATTTCACTCTAGCTTCCTCTGGCTATAATATCTAAGGCAGAGGACCCTCTTTGAAGCAAGAAAGCGTTTCAGCACAGCATGAAAGGCACAATGTGCCAAGGGAGACGGTGCAACGCACCCTCCGCCCCTCCTCAGCTACTCCCAAAACATGGAGCAGAAGGAAGGAAGAGCCCAAGCTACTCTCTCGAGCAAGTTTGGCATGAAAGGACATGTTATACCAAAAGAATCAGCAAAGAGACCATCCTTGCCCTTTCCTCCTCCTAAATTATACTTTTCCTTTTTATTTTATAATCCAAAATGTTCTGGGATGCTTTTTGCGTGGAAGAGTATAAAATGTTCTATTCTTTAGCTTTTATTGACAATTTATCCCTCTGGAACAAAGGATTAATTTATTTTTTCCTATTAATAGGCACATTTTTACAGTGCTTGCACAACTGTGGAAAATGGGCACCACAGCATTATTTTTCAGTCTGCTTACTCAATCATTGCTGTACAAAATAAACTATTTCAGAAATGTCTTTCAAAGTAGGTCAGGACAGAACTATACAAGTAAGTAGTCTGTGAGTACCCTTCCAAAAATAAGTGATATACCCTGATTTGAGGGAGGTTCTGGGTTTCTGAAGACCTCATTGGATCTACCACTGCATTTTGAGGAATCTTAATATGGAGTGTAAAACTA
>NW_009227383.1:41443-50417 GCF_000690835.1 Fulmarus glacialis | reverse complement strand
GGTTCAGCTGCCTGCTCTGGAGCTGTAGGTGCTGCTGGCAGCAGGGCCCTGACAGTTGGGCAGTGGTGTAGCAGCAGTCGTGATGGTAAAGGTGATAAAAGTTTAGACTATTTTGTTCTCTGTTTCTGATTCGCCTCTTTTGGAGCTGTTTTGGATTCTCTGTTTAGATAGCCTAGCAGATGTGCAAAATTTGACTTTTAGGGGAGATTCATCTCATTCCTTGTCCAGGACAATCTGTTGATGAAGCTACCAAAGGGGATGCTGGACGATTTCAATGAGATGTTGAATGAGGTTGGGTTTTGGGGGGCTGGTATTTTTTCTTTTAAACTTCGGAGTGTCATTGGGCATTTTAAGATCTCCACAGATCTGAGCCCTGCTTCAGTTCCCTGCCTGTAAAATAGATTAATCACATTTACTCATCTCACAGGAGCATTGTGAAAATGCATACATAAAAAGATTGTCAGATGTTCGTATATCATTTAACAGGGACATATTGGTACCTAAAATAAACATCTGAAAGCCTTTCTGTCCAGGGCAGAGAAATACAAAGAACATTTTTCCATGCTAGCAGCCAGCAAGTAATTTTGAGAGTGAGTAATTCTTCCCTTCAGAGACAAGCGCCAAACACATCCACTGAGCTGTAGATTTAACTGAAAATGTGTAGTTATCAAATGTTCTTACCAAGTCAGGGGGCCCGTAGGCTGATCTTGCTCATTAATCCAGAATTTGGCATAAAAAGGATCAGAAAATAGCATGTTTGTTTAATTGTTTTTTTACTCGGGTTCCCTTCAAGTCTGTCCTTTCCCATTAACAACAGTCTTTACAGCATTTCTAGCCAGGCAGACACCGGGAATTAATCCCCCTGATAATGCGGTTTTCTGGCACTGCCGCCGTGTTGCCAAGTCTCAGCGTTGCAGATGCGTTCCTGACACTGCGCTCCTAAAGGCGAGTGACTGCGCTCTGTCCTCTGCTTTCCTGTTCTTGTTTTTTCCTTTTTTTGTTTTATGACGAAAGTCTGTTCCAAGCCCCGACAGTCGTACACACGCTTCCAGGTTTTTTGAGTAAATGCATCCTACGCACTTAAACCCATAAAATAATTAATATACTTTCATTTATTATATATCTGTATATACATAATTATCTTAATTCCATTATTTTTGAGCCAATAACTTTTTTGTTGACCTGATCACAATTTTTAATGGAATTACTGCTCTCACCCTGCATATTGGCTACAGCTTTACTGCAAACAGAGGAAAGATGAGGAACTTACTCTCACCTGTAGAACAGCACTCCAGAGCCAAGTAGATCAGCTATAATCTCTACCTATATTTCTGCAAACTTAAAATAAGAAATGGCTAACAATTTATAGAGCTTTTTTGGGAAGTATGTTAGAAGTTCTTTAGCGTTAGAGCAATGCAAAGGACTTCAAGGTCCTGGAAGTCTGTGAGACTTAATTGGGCCGAAAAGCTCTTTGGTGGAGTTGCTCTTATTATGTCTGCATGAGGACTAAGCCAATGACACCCTGATGGTACTGTGGCTTTTCAGAGGCTCCTTTACTATAAAGCAGAGTTACCTAACTCGTTTGGAGGTTTCACCAAGTTCTACCTTATTTTGAACATTGCTGTTATCAGCAATAGCTCGACTTTTCAATACTCTAAAGACTTGTGGAAAAAGCCATTTACTCTTTCGCTCCCTCCCCAGCTCCTCAATTCCTTTCCAATTCCTCCTGGCCAGAATGAAACCAGAAATCAAGAGAAGAGGCCTAGGCTTGGGGATGTTTCATAGCAAAGTCCTTCCCTACCTTGTCAAGCGAAACCATCACTGCATTGTCAAGCAAACGACATCTTCTCTTTGTCCTCCAGCTGCTTTATTTAGCAGGAGACTTGTGTAATTCAGCAAACTCCCACTCTCCTTGCATCCACCAGCCCACACATGCTGGGCTCATCCCATAGGACGGGCTAAACCAAGAGGAAATTTCTCAGAGAGGTCAGTCTACCCATGTTATTCTATTTTACTGCTGCTATTATCACATCAGCGCTTCCCCTGCTACTCAAGTGTAACCAATCAGCAAAGCAACGACCCCAGCCGCAGGTGAGGACACGCGCCCACCACCCAGCCTAGCCCCCAGGGCCCCCGGGTTGTGCCATCGCTCCTCCAGCGGCACCTCATCCAGCCAAGGTTATTAGAACCCGCAGTCGGAGGCGCAGACAAACGGGCCTTTTTTGAGCGCGGTGCTGGCTGCAGTGTGCTGCTCTGCCCTGCAGGACAGCAGGTGGGCTGATGTTTGAAAAGTGCTCTGACCCGATCATTAACCCAAGCAAGGAACGGTACGTGTCATGAAATGCCGCTTTTTTTTTTTTTTAGCTTTGCCAAAAGACGATCCTCTAGCTTTGACTTTAAATAAGAATAGAAACGGAATCCTTCAGATTTCCTTAGGATTTGCTTCTTTCAAAAGAAAATTCTAAAATTCCTCACCTTTAGAGATGTAGATTCTCAACTTTAGATTCTTTTTCGCTGCCGAATAAGGAAAAGGAACATTTTTGCACAGAAGGAGCATAGCCATAATTTCAATTCCATTTATCAGCAAATATTCTGTAGCAAGACATGCCTATATTGCTTCGTAGCCCTATCAGACAAGGCATTAGCAAAAGCTACTGTTACACAGGTGCTTGTGAAAAGCTTCCAGCAGTCCTCATTGCCAGCATTTCACAAGTGGGGATTGTCAGTTCACGTATGGAGTGCCAAAGTGAGATGCTTAAGGAGTTCTTCCCTTTTTAAAAAATAGCCTTGCTGGGTGTCTGAAACTGAGATAAGTATCCCAAATCATTTATCTTCAAAGAGTTTAGCCATTCAACATGAATTTCTATCATCCAGCACAAGTGAAATAACTTTCCAGTAATTCCTGTGGCTGGTGAATTAGGACTGACTTCTTTCCAAATAATGTTTGGATTGCACACTAATCGCAGGTCTTCTATGCTGACCACTTCATGCCACTATTAAAATCACTTGAAACCTTTAATTCTTTGACATTGAGAAGAAAATTTATGTCAAGACTGAAGTCTAAAGAACGTCCGTTTGTACATTACTGAGCAAGTCCCTCCCCAAAAAGGGGGCTGACTTGCTTTCAAAGAGACACAGAAAGGTCTCTGAATGCCTGTCATCTTTCAGAATAACAGCATCAATATGCACGAAGGTTAATGTTTCACAAAGGACTAGGAATCTGCATATTACATTTATCAAAAGATGTGTAAATGAGCCATATAGGAGTCTACTACAATGGCTTGCATAATTTATTCCATGTACAATAAAAAGCTGATCAGATTTCATGCATGTTTACTTTTTGAAAGATAACTGCTTGAGTGTTTGAACTAGCTATGGAATACAAATACGGTTCAAAGTAATGTGTTTATCTCCCTGACATTTTAATCTTGAAAACTTTCTTATTCTCATTGTTTTGACAAAGCGATTCTCTTTTGTGAGAATAATCTCTCCCAAACATGAGAGGACTTGCTTTGTTTGAGACATACAATATATCTGAAAGTTTATTAGATATGCAGAAGTGAATCGAAAGACCCATAGTAAAAGCATCTATATTGCTGATGTTGTTTATTTTCTTTCTAGAACTTTAAAGGATAGGAAAATTAATTAAATCTGAAGTGACATGTTGAAGTTTTAGAAACAGAAAAATCCTTGTTTCACAAATAAATGACAATGTGCAGAGCCTCATGCTGCAATCCCTAGCTCTTGGAGCAAGGTCCTGACAAGTAATAGGCTGTAAAGTTGGGCCCTTGTAAATCCATTTTGTTCTCAATGGTGGTAAATAGCTGCTAATGCAAACTATCTCACATTCCTTGTCTTAGTCTAAGTATTATCTAAAAGAAAAATGCAATTTAAATTTTTTATAATTCAGGGTTTCACATTGCTGTGGCATCAATTAGAGTGTCTGAAGCTTCTACTAGTATCTAAACATTACAAATGGACATTTTTCCCCACAATTATGAATTTACCCTTATCTTTACCTTCTACTTGCTAGTTGTTATGTCTTTGTTCTCCATGTATAGCAGGTGCAGACGAAACCTTTTTTTTTTTTTTTAGTTTTCCTTTTTCAGTTAAATTCCACAAAATTAGTTCTCACCATATGGAGGTCTTCAGATTCTGTACGAGAGGACCGCACTGGGTGATTCTTGAGCACGCATTCAGCATTGCCTGATGACTTTTTCCTGCAACAGATGCAGCAGAGTTTCCCGCATCCTTCATGCTGGAGGGAATCCTGTTGCTGTTGGGAAGCCCGGCAGAGGAACAGACCCCTCTTTGTTTTCGGTTCAGGTGCTGAAAGCTTTTTGGAGCTGCTGTTAAACTCGCTCATTTAAACTCCCCTCCCAATTACTTTCAAACCCTGAGAAAAAGTTTTCAAGCCTGCTGTATCTAAAACTGCGGAGAGATATTTTGGCATGCAGAAGCCTCATCCCCGGCATTACGCTGCCCTACCAAGTCCTTGGGAGCATCGGCCGGCCTGTGTCTCACCCCTTGTTTGTGGTGCTGCTCCATCGTCCCATGGTTATCGGGTATCTTCCACCGCTGCGGTTTCAAAGGCACAACCTTTTTTCACACGGAGTAAGATACTCTGAAATGAAGCATTTAATTGCAAAGCAAGTAGCTGTATTTTTCAACCTCAAAACTCTGGTTTTAAATAATTCTTAAATGTCTTTTAGAGAGTCCCCAGAGCTCTGGAGTTTTGCAGAATTCTGCAAAAGCTTTTTTCCTTAACACGACTGATAAGTGAGCGTGTATATAATAGATACACTGTCCTTACAGTTAGAAAATATAAGATAAACACTTGAGTAAGAAATAACTTCCTACACAGAGTACATTTTGTTAAATCATTCTTTAATAAAAGAGCCTCATGTGTAACAAAGCTGCAATAACGAATTCGTATACACTTGTATGCTTTCAGGACAGCTGAATTCTTGCAAACTCACAGAACTGTATTAGTAGATACTTCCCATAAAGTATGTCTTTATGCTAGCATTGTACCAAAGCACAGCAAGGAAACGGCTCCTGCTTCAACAGGTCTAGAGCACCAAGCCCAAAAGGATTGCATAGGCAAAGAAGGGTCACAGCAAAAAAAGACAAATGAAACCCTGGTTAATACTGTGTGCTGATGAAGTTGATTGATGAAACTCGTTCATCTAGAGGAATTGGGATTTCGCTGCCCGCTGTAAGACATAAACTCCCTCCCACGATGCAGAAGTGCTGCTGGGGCTGAATTCCCGGGAGGATGGTCCAAGGCTTGTAGCTGATGGGTCTACAGGAGAGAATTCAGTGCCAAATTCAGGCAGATTCACTTAAATAGGTGAAATGAAAATAAATGGACTTAATTTAAAGCAAAAAAAGTTAAAAATCAAACTTTAAAACAAACTTAAAAAAAAAAGCCAGTCCTTTCATGGCAGCGACTCTAGTGAAAGTCAGGGTTTGCCTATTGCTGCCTTCATTAGGTGGAACCGGCTTTCTTCAAAGGCAGCCAGCACCTCCTCTGTATGGCTCATCTCATTCTCCTGTTGCAGGTCTTACACCAGTTTTGTTCAGGAGACATGGGCATTAGGGTACAAGTAGCATTTCTTCATCAGTTCACAAATGCTCACAATTCAAATGTGTCCAGTTAATACAGTCACATTGCTCATGTCAAATACTTTTATGCTACAATATGAATATGTCAGTAATACTTAATTGAAAAAAAAAGTTAGATTCTGAGAAGGAGACTTCATGAGGAGAAGCAGAATGACCCTAACTAGCAACCATAGAAACCCTATAAAGATAAAGCTGTCTCAGGAGACAAATTTATTTCTCATCCAAATTTAGACGGCCTATTAAGGTTTGTGGCTTCCTCCTCCAGACTGCTTCAGTGGGAGACCATCCTTGCTAGTTTATATATAAACTTAGAGCTTCCGGATAATGCATTAGAGATTACACCGAGCATGTATTATATACATTAAAAAAGAAAATCCTGTTGAAGCAGGATCCCTGAAACACTTGCCTTCTATGTGAAAAAACTGCTACAACAGTGTTTTATTCTGGGAGACCAATTGCCTCTGTGTGAGTCATCAGAGGAGTTGAAGTCAGCGAAAACATTTGTGATAATACAATGAAGCAGCAGAACAAGTTTTTCCACAATGAATGTATTCAAAAAAGGCCTGTATACTTACACACAGTACGCTCTGGCTGTATTCACAGTATGCTACAAGATTTGATGCAGGTGTATGTCTTGCTTCGAGATAGACGTTGGGCTATTTCAGACTATTTTCCATGCTAAAATTGAAAATGGCCTAGGAAAAGCTAACAAACAGATGAAAAATGCAACTTGACAGCAACAAGTCATATGAATGGAGAAATGCACTAATACTGTTCCATAAAATTAAGTCGATGGTGTCAAAACCACTCACAGGGGCACAGAGAGCTGGCTGGGACACAGTGGAGGAGAGAGTGTCATCTGGTGTGCAATCGGTTTTGGGGATTGTAGCTTTTGTGTACCTGAGGAAATCCGCTCTTTCTGTTAAAAACTTTAATTTATAAATGTAATTTCTGTAATGGCATTGTACTTTTGTCTGTTAGGACTTACACAGCCTGTTCCGAGCTGCCCTTGGACTGAAGTTGGTGTACTGATTTATTTCAAAAGGGTGTCCAGGGAAAGGAGAGTTTTCCTGCCTCTTCAGAACTGACCATACTCTTACCCCCTTGCTTTTTACACACTAAATGACCAAGGCTGGCTACTACGTGTAAAACTTTCCCCTCCGTGCTGACGGAAAGGCTTTCCCCGCGAGCTGTGAAATGCAGCGTTTTGTTCCGCTCTAATTATGTCCTGGGTTTTGGGCGGTGTTGCTGGGCTATGTTCTTATGTTCCTACTGTCTGAGGAAACCAGCCAAGTGCTAACGTTGGACAAAGAGCAGGGAAAAGACATCAAATCTATGATTTGTTTTGCTTCTTAAATGAAGAGACATATTGCTCCGTTAAAGCACAGCCATGTGCGAGGGGGCAATGACATTGCAATAGCAGCTTCAGGGGAAAGAGAAGTTTTGTTCATAGCAATCATCATGTATCTCTCACCAAGATAAATAAGCTCTGAGTAGGGTACAGACGGTGACAGGATCACTTGTTCCTCTGCATTTCTCCCTGGGGAAACCTAGGGTCTGACTGTGTCAGCAGCCTGGTGCCGCTCAGTCACCTCCGGTGCGTCCGTTGCGTGGATGGCCAGGGATGGCCGAGGGGCATTGCCTTACTTTCTAGTCCTCCTACACCTGCACTGGACCAGAAAAATGTCTGGTCTTCCAAACCATTCCCTAGTTCTCCCTGCGAAAGAAGAACATTTTCACAAATCTATCTTTGGGTGTATAATCAATGTATATAAGCTCCAGTGACTGGGGATTAATCTAGTTTCTTTCTCTTGCAATGCAATAGAACTTGCAATACTTAATATGCATTTAAGCATTTAAATAATGAATTATTTAAAAAAAGCAAAACAACTACAGGTGCTCTATGCCAGATATTTATGCTTCTGAATTCTTAATCTATTTTACAATGAGATTAACATTCACTGCTATGAAAGATCTTCCACTGCAGGTTATGCAGCATTTCTGTGCTTATCTGCAGGGAGCCGGGCGGATCCAATAAAGCATTAAGCAGCAGGAAAATGGATTACTCTGAATTCATAAAGTGATAACTTAGTTTCTTTTGAAATGCTGATGACATGCAGTTTTTTACTTCTAGGTACTTCATGGGCATAGTCAGGTATGTGGCTTCATATAGTTTGTCACCTTCTTGGAAACAGAGTCCCTGAGGCAGAAAATGCAACTAGTAGTGAGTGCTTTTTATGATGCCAAGGTCTCCTTCAACTGTAGTTATTTAATTGCTGCATCAGCCAAAAGGCTCTTCAAGCCTCCCCAAACCCGCCGGGAAACAATCGTTTCTTGTGTTTTGCAAGAATCATAATGTGAGTCGGCACCTCCCGACACCGTGGTGCTCAGGGTGGGTATCGTTACCAAAAACCCAGAGAGACAGAGAGAAGGGATAGATAATAATTTCCGTGAGAGGGCATGAACTAACTCCTCCTCGGCTTGTTGAATTCTGAATTGAAATCCTGATGCATCAGCTAAGGAAAAGTAATGGCTTCTTGTCAGATAAATAAATAGTGAATAGTTTCAGCATATGAGACTATCATAAAATGGGAGTCACTTCCATGTTTTCCCACTTGTGTTTGCCTTTTAAAGAACAGAAATCTTTTAAAACTTCTAACGCTTTTAGCATTTTGAATAGAAAATGTGGAGATTTTATCCTCTGGAGAGGATCAGCCGTAAACACTAAAACTGCCAAGCACTCTAAAACAAAGAGATAAGAAGAGCTTTGCTCTTGCTGCTCTCACATTAAGCTTCAAGTGAATTCAGCAACAGTCATTATCATCTTTAGGAGTTTTCTACCCAACCTTTCTGCCTGAAAATACTTTCCTTTTGTATCTCTGACAAGCATTTTCCTTGAAAGACTCTGCAAATCGCTTAGAATCTCTGGAAAAAAAAATCTTCTGTTTAGAATCTCTGAAAAAGTTTACTCTTTCTCAAACAATTTACAGCGTATTATGAATCCCAGTACAAAAAAAAGACTCTGTGTTTTCCCTCGGCAAACAAAGGCAGCTCTGTCGCAGCGGAAAGAGCGAGCTGTGCAGATGGGGTGGCAGAGGACTACTGTTCCTTCACAGAAAGTAGGGTTGGTATCATAGTTCACGTTGTTCTGCTTCTGGTCCCTGGGAAAACAACGACTGCAGAAATTCAGATACAGCTGCTCTCATTTGCTTTTGTTTGCTCGGAATTAATATTATGTGGTAGTTGTTGTGGTTTAACCCCAGCCGGCAACTCAGCCCCACGCAGCCGCTCGCTCACACCCCCCGGGTGGGATGGGGGAGAGAATCGGAACAGTAAAAGTGAGAAA
>NW_009227383.1:0-40784 GCF_000690835.1 Fulmarus glacialis | reverse complement strand
GAAGTTGCTTTCAAACCAAAATCGGTTCTAAATTTGGCCTCAAAATTATTCAGTTGCTGTTAATGAATCAAAAATGCTCTACAAACCCACTATATTTTCTGTCCTTTTATCAAACTTTTGGTACAAAAAGGAGGAGGAACTCTTTATTAGCGCTCATGGATTTAATTTTGTAAACTGCTTTAACCATTGCTGGTCTGAGAGGATTTACAAGATGCACACACATACCGAAAATGTCGGGCAGCCTCCGGTTTACAAACTCTTTCTTGCTAAGAGTAAGACTTGACACAGTGAGCTGCACTACAGCAGGTGAGACATTAAGTTACAGCAAGTAAGGGCAGGAGACAGAATCCCACCACCCCCAGATCTTCACATATTCCACCTCAAAAGGAAGGATTAGTTAATAAAATTGCAATCCTACAGTTAAATGTAGAAAACTGATGGACCTGACAGTGCAGAAATCACAAGCAGAATGAGGCCAAAGAAGTAAAGTAAGAATTGCAGCTGTGATCTGTTAGTCGAATTAGAAAGGCACGCACTCTGAATCCACCTCATCTCATTACAAAATACACATATATATCCATTTGAAATTTTCCATTGCCTATAAACGAAATCGCTCCTGAGCTCGCTCGAGCTTTCTGTCCAGGCTCTGCCTCCTCCCCTTGTATTGCACCTTGTCCGGTATCAGTAATTTCAGTGACCTTTTAGTTGGCATGTCTTTGGTTGTAGACACTTAACTTACTGCAAGAGTGATTTAATTTAAAATTAATTTGGTATTGTGTGTAGTAGCATTAATCACAATGACTTTATTTGTTATAAAACAGGATAGGGTGATTAAATTCACTTTCATTTCATTGTAATTTTAAATGAAATGAAGCACCGACATTCAGAATTGTTTTTATTGATGGCGTTGGATGTTGTACTATGTTGTAAAGTTGTATTTGGCTAAGAAGGGAAGGAATCCTAATCTATATGGCCATTAGGAATTGTATCTTGCCATTTCCATGCCATTTCCTTGTCATTTTCAGCATATTCTAACCATCATAAGGCTTTGTTTAGGGTATGTTATGCCTTTCTATGTCCAATTTACAGGGAAAGATGACACAAGTACTTCCAAAAAAACCCTTTCTATATATAAATTGCCTGCCCTACCTCCACATTTGCATACGCAATGGTCCTGTACATGGGTTACAGCAGAACTGAACTGACACGTGGGTGTTCCTGACATCAAGGAAGGGAGAACCGGCTCTCTGCTGTTATTATTAAAGTCTAGATAAAATGTTACACAGCTGGCATCATGTTTAAGTAGTTCTTAAAACACTACTTCTTAAAACAGGCTATCCACATAACCTTTAAAGCAAAGTAAGTTGTAAAGAGCAGCAAGGATGAAAAATGCTAGAAATAAATAATGCTGAGAAGAATAAGCTCCTCTGTGCTAGACTACCTTAAGTGACTTGATTGCTACGACAAAAGCGAGTGTTAGACAAGATAATATAAATGTAGAACTTAAACCTATTAATCAGATTAAAAAACAACATGAAAAGCAGCACAGATTCATAGACTGAAAGAATAAGATATAAAATGCAGCTATTGTTGGTCATCCTAGCAGGAAACTGGACAATAATAATGGGCAGTTACTGAAGACTGAATTACTGAAGAACACAGAGCAGTGGATCGATGCTGATCATGTAAGACTCTTGTAATGGCAGTGCTAGGGACTTGACTGCTACATACCTTTTGCAGTTAGGGAAAGTGCAATAACCTACTATTTTCCCCATTCAGAATATATGATTCAAGGCTTCAACTTGTGCTGTTTCACCAAGTTTTACTCTGAAATAGCATCTCTCAGGGTTATAATGGCCATGGAGCATCACATTGCATTTTGAAGCCCATATGATCAGCTGTAGCAAGCCACAGGACCTGAACTGTCCTACCTAGGGGCTTCTGTCCATTACTTGGACAAATTTCCCCTTCTGAGAGCTGGAAAAATGAGGGAGCTATTATGTGTAGAGTTTTGCCCCATCAGAGAATCCAGACTTGGCCAAAACACCCCCATCTTGTTCGCATACAGGGTCAATACCTGAACGGGGCACACGGACTGCATCTGGGAGTTAAAGGGTTGTGAGCAGAGAGGCTGTGGAGCATCCCAGGGCTCTGGCTGCCATGAGCATGAAGTCACGGGGCTTCCTCTCAACAACTTTAATCTGCGTCATGGTAGTGGTAGAGCTGTTTCGGCAGCCTTCCTTGCCTACATGGTCCGTGCTGCAAAATATTTTTGTAAATGTTTTTGCAACCATACTCCATGTGAGTAGGTGCCCATGCATAACAAGCGTTGCACCAGCAGCACCTTTCCCTATAATCCACAGTTCGTGTGTTTAGCAGCTAGAATCGCCGTTGTGAATCAGTGGAGGGGTTTCTCCATGGGCAGGGTGGAAGATTTGTATTGCTCCAGGTCACAGCTCCTCGGGTCCCTGAGCCCTGTGGGGAAGAGGGCACTTGTTTGAACCCACCCCTGCCTTCCAGGCATATCTGCTTCTTGACTTTAATTTGCTCTGGATCAAACTCTTGCTCTCCTCTGATTTAAGCTGTTTCTTAGAAATGCGTTGTGTATCATGTTTTGGGATATTAGCCAGTTTGCCGAAATTCAGAACAGAAAAGGCTTCTTTTTCTGTTCTCTAAATTCAAACCAATGTTTGTAACTCAGATAAATAATTAGGTAAGTAGTTTGTGAGTTAATTTCAGCCCCAGCATGTTAATATGTAATTCTGCTTTTTCCAATCTCCTTTTATGCCTTGCCTAAAGTCCTAATTGATGAAAACTCATTGAAATTATAATAAAATAGAATTAATTTTTCATCTCATGCATAGCTGGCATTTATGTCTCTTTGCCATAAGATACTGTTAAGGCTGAGTTTAATAAGATTTAACAAAGACACTTCCAGGATGGAAAGAACATTTGGAAATATATTAGATAGCCTTAAACAGAATTTTATCCTATGTCAAAATAGCTGTGTTAGGAAGAAAACCCATGGGCAGCATCCTTCTTTGGGCCACTCCAAGGATGCTTGCTCTGCTTTTGCTCCCTCCACGTGCAGCACCAGTGATGCCATGGCCCGTCATGGCCACGGCCAACGTATTCTCCCATTTAAAATGGGGCCTCTTTGGTCCTTCTCTTGGTTGAGAAAATCTCATTCTACAGAAAAATAAACTAGTACTTGACACCAATGCTATTAAGAATAAGAGACTTATCTCCCTACGTGTTAAGATCTTAAGCCAGAAGATATTTAAGCACCAAACAAATCAATGAAGATTATTTACATGCTGAAAATTTACCACATTCCTCAACAGAAAATAAAGCAATGAAAATCCTACATTTTAATATATACAAAGGATCCATATCTGGCTTACTTTTTTTCATTACTCCTGAAGCATGCAAGACATAAGAATAAGAATAATGGGTGAAATAATTGTGAAATGATAGCAGAGAGGCAGGTTAACCAGGTTGTCTTGAGCTCCACTGTTATTTATACAGAAATAAAACTGTAACATAAACCTATGCACGACATTAAACTTAGTTTTCTTTTGGGTAACGGATGGTAAAAATATAGACTTATCAATATACAGTAAGATATACCTCACTGAAGCAGGTATGGATTTAGACATTAGGGTCAATGGGCAGTCAAAAGGAAGGTCAGTGTTTGAAGAGCATTAAAAATTACATTACATTATTATGTATTACATTAACAATGGCAGGGAAAAAAAGCAGATAAAGGCCAGGAAACTGGTGGAGCTTTGTTCCCATTATAACTACAGCTTCAACATTTGCTTGAAGAGAATGAGGATACCTTGAAGCATGAATATAAAATCACTTATTTGGACTGGTAAACTGGTATAGGATCAAAACCTAGAAGTTCTGTTTTTATCTGTAACAAATTACTAGTTTTATTTTAGGATATTGTCCAAAGGAGAACTTTTACATTGCTTTGAAAGCATTTTACAACCAGTATAGCATAGGGCCAAGAATGCAGGCTTACGGTAATTAAATATGTGCTTATTATCATTCAGTAAAGAACAAGGTGAGATACTGCAACAGGAATTACCGTGCAGCCCTGATATGGCCATGCCGTATCAGGCCTTTTCTACAGATTCATGCCCTGGTGTTCAGAAGCACTCATGTCCTTACTGACCTGCTGCCTACAGATTTTTCACGTATGGACTCAGCATTGCCTGATGCGTCCGAGTTGATTTAAACTGGTGGAGTAGCAGGTCTGACTCTCACTCACTCCAAGGCCATTTAATATGGGCAACCTATTATTCAGTAAATCACGCTTCCACTTTTTCCAGTTAAGAACCCCCGTAATTAACTTAAAATACTTCCTCACACATCTCTATCACTTTGAAACTTGATCGTGATTTGAATCTACTCAATATTTAAGACCTGAATTAGAGGATAATAATAACTGAAGCAGTAAAAATACAGAGGACTAAGCTTACCTATTGATCTGCTGGAGATGAACAAATTAAGAGCATTGTATTAAAAAGAGGAAAGCATGCATATATATCTCTATCCTCTCTTATATCAGTTTCTTTAAGCATAATGTAATTTCTCAGAAAATGATTTTTTGAAGTAGCTAAGGTAATACATAACCCATCTTTCTATACAAGCATATTCTATTTCCATAACTTCCTTTGAAAATATTCCTCCTATCAAAACAAGTACTTAAAATACTCAAATAACACTAAGATTCCCAATAGTGACTTTGGAATACACTCATATTTTATTGGCAATGTACTTCACTGATTTCAACAGGGCTTTGTGCAGGCAGGAGTGGTATTTGATTGTGAAACCCCCAAAAACAGGAATAGTAATTATGTGCTCATCATTATAGTCTGTAACTCTGACTATATGCCAGTTGTCGTCTCACCTAGGACTTGGGTTCACTTCATTACCTACTTCACAGGCTCCAGTTGCTAATAACTCTTTTCCTGGAGAAATAATCACAGAGTTTGCCGTAATGGATTTATTTACAATCCAGTTATTCCATTTCTTCTGTCGTTATTCCATTTCTTCTATCTTCATTTCTTAGCCATGCCCATCACCTAGCAGCAGTAGATAAGGGGGTCCCTCTGACAGAGCTCATGTAATGGAGTAGGACCGAGGTCTGTGATAGCGGCGCTAAGTAATTCTGCGGTGAAGGGACGCTGCTCATCTGCCAGCAGCTCGGTGAGAGCAGCAATCAATCCACAGGAAGGCCTGCGATGTAAATCACTTCTATTTTGGAAATGTTTTTTTCATGCTCTGTACAGAATTATAAAAGCTCATTATGGAAATGAAAAATTAACACACACTTAATTACATGCTTTTTCGAATTAAGCTATACACCATCAGGGACAGCGCACAAGACACAAAGTAGCATCAGCAGCTTTTTGGCACCCTCGCACAGAAATGGCAATCAGAGCTGTGTGATAAATATCTTGTCTGTATTGGCACTTCTCTTTAGAAGTGCAAGGAAAAAAATATGGGAACCGACCAGAGGTACAAAGCAGAAACAACAGACCTGTACTGACTTCCTGAAACTGGGCTTAGAAAGTTGGAAAATGTTTACACACAAGTGCAATGTGGTTTTTTCAAACCTGTTAGTGAAAATGTCTTTTGGTTGTAAGGACCGTCTGATTATACACCTGGTTTTCCTTAGTATGTTGGCCAATGTGTTTACTTTGCCTACAGCATTTTCTTAATAACCTCTAATAATAATTGAATTTGACCTTTATTTACTGCCAAAAATGGACTTATCTGCAATCCTCTTATACTACTTTTAACATTTCTGGAGCTCTCATTTCTCTGTCATGCCTCATAAAAGTATACCTTACTCAAAATAAGAGCATGTTCTCATCTATCCGTAAAGATATATTTTCAAGAGAAGAGAAGAAATTGAAGTTATCTATATAAACTAAACAGGGAAATTCAGTCTATCGGATAAGCTCATAAAAGCCAGTCATGCACTCAAAATCTTCATGGGTTATTTAATAATTAACTGGATTCTGAAAAGCTGGTTGATGTTGGTTTTTAGATCAAGAGCTTGTGCTTATTATAGGCACCGTTTAGTGTGTTTGTTTGTTTAGCAGTGTTTTAGCAGAGGAGTATAATACTAGAACACAAACATTATTTTTTATTTTTCCTTGTGCAAAGAAAAATCTTCATGTGCATGAAATCCTTCGTGACCAAATTGTTTCAAAGGCAGAATTAAAGCTCAAATGCCTGGTTCCACATTGCCACGCACTATGTATGTGTATGGTAATTTCTGTCTGCGCAGAAGAATGACAGCGTGGCGATAAAAACTTTAGTTTGGATACATCACAAGCTCACGCTGCATTGATAGGAATAACAGAAGAAAGGGAATATAATGAAGAATAATGAAGAATGAGCTAAGCTTATAAACTTAAGCCCATAGTACTTACTAGTTAAGAAGGTGTGATCATCCTTTATCCCATCCATCACTTGACAAAAATGAGAGTATGTCGTTATTTACTGTAACTCAGGGGAGCTGGTGTAGATGAAGAACAAATCCTGCCCGGACAATTATACTATAATTGGAGTGAAACAAGCTGTTTCTGGATGATGTCTCACACCGATGTCCACAACTACACCTGAAAAGCCAACCTACACCAGGGACCTGCCAGGGTGGGCAGGACCTCCACCGCGGGGCAACCACAGCTCCCACCTGCACAGACCTGGGGAATGAAACAGCCAAACTGTAACGCCCTCACTTCACACTGCCACCACCTGAAAGTCACAATTCTGCAATATTTTTTTCCCAAAAGCTTAATTTTCTTCAGCTAGGACTTTCCTGCTGCTAGCCCTGTAGCACAGATAAATTTTAACCTCAGAGGTCTGGTGTTAGAAACCTCATTTCTCTCTAAATATCTGTCCCGTTGCCCAAATGATGCCTTTCTCCATTAGTGTTTAACCTTTCTTAACTGTTCACACATTTGAATAACAGGATTTTAGGAAAAAATATTTTCCAGTCAAAAGAAAAAAAAAAGCACAATCAGGAATATTGTAACAAATGAATATTGGAAAGAACTTAACCACAAAAAGCATTTAATACTTTGCCTCCATTTCTGTTTTCCCTGTGTCCTTGAGATGGCCTCCTCCTCTGGTGCGCGCAGGAATTATCTGACGTTCTCTGGTGAAGCATCTCCTACTGACCGCGGCTGTGGATCAGCTTCAAATGATCGCTCCCTTTTTATTATCATTTCTCCTGAGTTTTCTCCTCTCAAGACAACCAATATTAGTCCCTTGCTTAAGGAGATTTCTTTAATTTATAGATTTCTAGAAGTATTTATAAAAAAATTACTAACTAGAGTAAAAAGAGATTTGAAATACAAGCATATTATTTCACTTTATTCTTTAAATATGAATGTGCCTATTTGTTAAAAAAAAGAATTAAATATCTTCAAGGAAAAAGAAGAACTCAGACAATATGTTAAGCTAACTCATGAATTACATTTAAAAAACTTATTTTAGATCATAAACTATATTTATGATCAGTGTGTGCTTAATCTGTGGCCTCCATATATATCTCCTGAAGAAAGGTTTCCATTCACTGTAATAAGCGCTATTGTTGAAGACAAAAAGTACTAATCAGAAGTAGCTGAGGAAAAGATTTTCATTGTAAAAGCACATTAAAATGAGACATTAGAAGGCTGTCCTCCACGGAGAGAAAGGAACGACTCCTCTCTCGCATGGCTCGGAGTGCAGCACTCAGCCGGGGCAGAAAAAAGCACCGTGCCGTGGCTGGGCATGGGACTGAGTCCAAAACCGAAATTCCTGTCTTTTTCCCCAAGTCACACTTTCCTGACCAAGTGCCCTTCATCTTGAAGGAATCACGTCACTTGGTTTCTCAATTTCCTGTTTGCAGAAGCATTTAATTCCTTTAAGTACATATGGGACTAGAAGGTAATATGCAAAATGCTGTTACTATGAGCACTTCAGCAATCCATCTGCAGGTCCTGGAAATACCTCCCCATTTCAAACGTAGTGATATAGAACAAGGAGTCAGGTTTAAATTATTTCTGTCATATCAGCTTAGGTCCTTATCTTAGCTTCTGTCATCAATGGACTTTATTAGTGTGGTCGACTATCTCTGCTCCTCTCCACTTGTCTATCTGTGTATGTATACGATGATGAGCTTTGTAGGTCAAACAATTTACATTTGTAGGCATGTTCTTGTGATTTTGCAAAACGGGAGAAAATTTGTAATTTTAACACACAGAAAGCCATTGGTCTAAATTGTATGTAAACTTACATCTCTTTTATAAACTCTCCTTTGAAAGGGGCTCCTAGCCAGAATGCAACAGGACCTTGTGCCGTTCTTCTGCTCCTCAGCGCGACAGTCCCGGCATCACCGGGTGACCGCAACCCGTGCTTCCTATGGACTGCACCCATTGGTAATCACTGCCTCGTGAAAAAGGGTGGGAAGTACATTTCTGTCAAAATAAATTGTGGAGTGTATGCTAGGGCAAAACGCGTGACAGTGAAATGTGATTTGGAAGTGTCAGGCTTGATGTGAAATGATAGAATGAGTGTGTGTTTTCTCAGGAGAGCATGTCATAGCCATGGTTAAGGAAATGATGAACTGTATTTTGAAGAATTCTCGTCCCTTCTTTTAAATCAATGTGGAAAGAATCCCCTTCCGGAGATCATTCCCTTCCCAGAAGCGGTTTACATAAGAAAAATGCATCAGGAATCAAATTCCAGGGGAACTTTTTATTCTGATGGGGATTTTCCTTCTAGCTTAGTGAACAGGAAGAACTATATATATCGTGCAGAAGTTATAGAAATACTGGTCAAAATGAAGAAGGGATGCCTTCAAAAGCCCGTAATTGAATCTCACACATAATTGCATGCTCACTGAACCTCAGGCTCACGTACTGCTGCCTTGCATCTGCAAAAGAGTTCAGCCTCTCTAAGTCTCGTGTGGGAGGTCCACAGCAGTCACGCGTTGCACACTCGCACACACCAACCCAAGAGCCTCTGCAAAGCGGCAAACAAAACCTTTGCCAGATGATCTGTCGCGTTGCTCTGGTTCCCCAGCTTTTCTCTGGAGTGCCGTGCCCAATTCTCACGCCGGCTGTGAAACCCATCCCAGCTGCCCCGGTCAGATTTGGTGCTACAGCACATAGTTTATTATTTTCAGATATTCCTAATATGTACAAAGTGAGGAAAAACTGTTGCATGGGCAATGGCAGCTAATTTAATGGGTTTGGGGTTTTCTTCCACGTAGTGGGTTTTGTCTGAAGCTCTGGAATATCAGCCCTTGGGGGAAAAAAATGAAAAAAGTGAAATGATTTAAATAAATTATTTGGAGGATGAAAAATATTCAGGTCTATTGATATTTTAGTTGGTTCTTAGAGACAGTTCATATTTGCCAACTCATACATGCGTTCACGTTTTACCCTAAAGCTGCCCTTTGATGGATTTCCCTAGCACTCCCCCACTTCCAGCAGTCACCTCTCAATTCTGCAAACACTATTTGCACAGAGATATTTTCAGGTCTGTAGTTTATATACTTTTCACGTACCATTTGCTGAAACAATTTCCCCACATCCATTTATGTCACCCTGCGGTACACCGGCGTGTAAAGGCCCTGTGCTGGGGGGCAGAGCAGGAGGGAACCCCGACTCCAGCCCTTCCCCTGCGGCCAAGCCCACGGCAGCACGCGCAGCCCCTTCTGCCTGCTGCAAGCCGGGCACCTCCTAGAGCATCCCAGGAGCAAACCTTCACCCCATGCGTCCAGGAAGGGAATATTGCACATCAGGTCATTTATAAGCAAAAATATCATTAAAAGAAGGGTTTTTTAAAATATGGTTACCTAAAACTTCAGATTTATCACTTTGTTCCATTTCTCCAAGTAATAAAACAAAAAGAGTATTTTAAGGTTATATCATTCTACGCCAGGGGAATAGACAGGATACGGAGCAAAAGTTATGATCTTTTTTTCTTTAGTGTCCAAGATAATGTGCTTTCATATTGCTGACAATTTGTACAAGACCTTTCTTCCTTGTTTCTTGGGAATGGGCAACGGAACATCACATACCGAGGAAGGACTCCATCATCATCTCATCCTCCTTCCAGCTCTTTCTTTGTTTCATGTTCTCATTGTATAACATACCTATTGCAAAATTAGTCTAGGGCTTCAGGCTACCTCTCTCTATTATAACCATTAGGAGACTCTGATAGAGCCTAATGTATCTCATTTTATGATAAATACTAAAAGGATTTTTTTGCCACATCCATAACTGTTTTACTTTTGTGAGCATCAAGTGAAGGTGATAAGGCAGAGTGAAATTGTGAAGGGACATTACAATTAATATTATTTTCCCCTGTGCAGCCAATATTACGAGGTCTGGTTTGGGGGACCCTTCCCATTAGATTTAGGAAATATAACCTTCATCACTCTGTAAAATATTTCTGGTTGCTTTGAATGAAATACATAGAAGTTATTTTAGCTTTTGTCCTTTAAAACAATTTTTTAAACCCTCTAATATGAGCCAAACACAAGAACAGTCAGAGTCCTTACACTTAAAAAGAACTGAAGCCTGATGACTTGAACATGTACATTAGAGATTCTCTGGCAATTTTACGGTTCATATATCTTTCATTCAGTAGAGTGTTAGCTGCCTGTTCCCCTCCCTGGAAATAGGAGAGAAAAAAAATAGAGCCACCTTAAACACCAAGGTAGGGGGAAATAAATACTTCATGAACTGGCATCCATATTTGCTAAGAAGTAAATTATTTCTTACTTTTTAAGCTAAAATAAAAGTTGGGTGAGGGAGTAGAATTAGTAGGACTTTGACATTTTTTCCGGTGCTCCTTTGCTGTATTTATATCTCCTGCCTTTAAGCATTGACTCACCCTCACCGAATGCCCACGCTCTAAGAGAATTCACAGACGTTTCCAGCCTTGCCCGCTGGCAGCAATGCAGTGACCGAGCACTAACAGCACCCACCCAGCCAAGATTTGCAATATTAGTCCCCATCCCCATTTCACGGAGCGTTCCTAAAACACTCCTGGAGTAGACCAGAGAAAAGGGGCAATTTCCAGCATGCTTATGCATCATGGATGCACGACCAGTCTTTTGAACTTGCTTTTTTTGGTTGAATACGTCCAGCGGTTGAAAGTTATGGTGTAGAGGTCTTGCCTTCAGGCTGGAAGGGTGCAGTATCTTCTGGCCAAGGACACAGTCCAGGTACGGAAGGAAGGGGTTAGGGAGAAATTCATGGTGCAAAGACCTCGGCGCCAAGAGCTCGTTGGCTGTTGGTCTTTGCACAGACCCGGCCGCTGGTGTGGCCCCTCATGGTAGGTATTTCTGTATTTAGGCAAGTACCGGGTACAATCAATTCATACACTGTAATTTTTACAGTTTTTCAGGAAAAAAAAGTACTCTGTCTTACCACCCTTGTATCTGTATGCAGAAGAGGAAGAAAATTATTTTATTGTTAAAAGAAAATGAGAAACCAACAGAAAGGAATTGAAGGGACAATTATAGATAAGTTCAATAGATGCGTACGCAATACTGAGATAGAGCAATGCTATAGTGAGGAAAATAGAGATTTTACGTCCCCTCACTTTTCTTCTGAGATCTTGCCCATTGTTACAGTGGTTTATTGCTAATGTCGGATTTCGCCAGAAGAAATTCAATGCAGCTTTTGCAACGGTTTTACTTGTAATACCTTTCTTTAGTTACAGACTGCAAGATTAGACCTAATTTTTCCAATATTATGTATAGATTTGATTTAGCAAGGTGGTTTCCTCTGAATTTGGTTTAGAAGGAGACAATAATGTATATGGAATAAATGTACAATCTGAGAATAGCACATTTTGCAGTTTCTCTGATCCCAACATTTTCTTGCATATGAGCTGTACCCCTGAAGGAGATAAGGGATCCAAGCTTTCTGTGTAGCCAGCTTTAATGAACAAGTTCATACCTTTAGAAGGGCAAATGCTCTATGAGGCAGCACAACTGCAAACTTTTCAGAAATGCTGATTGCATTTGGTGACGAAGATCTGAATTAGGCATTTGATGAAAAAAAAAAGATTTTCCTCTCTTAATCCTTTCAAGTGAGGAGGAATCTTCACAATAAAAAAAAAAGAAAAAAGACACATTGCTCTCCACGTGATACCCGAAAACATCTGCCATCTCCTGGGGGCTCGAGGAGAAAGAGAAAAGAAGCTCATGAAATATAAAATTACCCTGGAATCCATATTAACGACTACAGCTTTTTTTCCAGTGGGCTCCACTGTACTCTTCACCCTGCGCTTTACGTCGCTGCTCAGAGACAGCCGAGGAGCTGTGAGAAGCCCTGCGGCAGCGCAGTTCTCTCTCCTTTGCGGGAGTAAATCAGCAGCCAGGGTACGTCTGGAGAAACGGCAGGGTTTGCTGCAGCAGGCGAGGAAATATCGCAGGGCTGGTGCTGTGCATAAACGCCGCCACGTAACTCGTACGATGGAGACCCTCCCTGCCCAGGGGCCAAGACAGTAAGGTCCTTTTTGGTTTTGGATTCCTGTGTCGAGTCCATCCCTCAGCAACTTCCAGTTTCCCGTGAGGATGTTTGTGGATGTGCTGTCTCACTTTCCCAGTTGGGAAGCTGATTTTTTTTTTCAATCGACTGGTACCTCTAGGGAAGCTTTTTGTCTCTGGAGGTTTAACCAAACCCAAGGGCAATTAAAAAGAATATAGTTTCTCCTCATTTAATCTTATTTTACTAAAATATCCGCAGATGTGGAACTGTGTGTCCTAGATAGCGCATCCACCATTCTGCTTTTGCTTGGATGAAGTTTGCCCTTAGGGACTCCCAGGAAATGTGTTTTAAAATCACCAACCCTACCATCCTCTGAAATGATGTAGTTTGCGAGTTCCAAATCAGTAAGAAACTTTAGCTTCCTTCTTGTTTTGCTCCAATTTAGCTAAAGATAAGAAAGGTGTTTTGAATTTTAAAGCTCATTTGAAGCTCTGCTCTTTCACATTTGGGGCTTCCATTCACGGGATGCCCATGCAGGAGCAGCGGTGTCTTTCCTCGGCGCACGGACCTGTACACCAAAGGAGAATCCCATCCCATGGGAAAAGCAGAATGAAGTTACTATATCCCAGTAACCAAGAAATTAAAAAGCCTTTTCTTCCACTTCTCATCAATAGCTGACAAATGCTCTGATACCCTTGAAATGAGACTATGGGTGAAGAATGAAATCCTCCAGATCCTTTAAGATGTAATCCTATAAGTGGGAAGTCCAAATTGTTGGGGGTTTTTGGGTGTGGGGTCAGGGGGAAATGGGCTTGTAATGTACAAGGAAAAAGCCACAATAAAGTTGGAGAAACGCTGTCTGAGGTCTTTTTGCTTGATTCGGATGGTCAGCAAACTGGGGAAGAGGTGTTTTTTCATGTTTTAGAACATGTTTTTCATGTTCTCTCAACAGCTTCCAAAATAATTGAAACAAGATGTTCAGCTAATGGATTCTTTGAAGATGCAATGGGTGCCTGAAGAGAACCCGCTGTCGAATGATGACAAAAACACTAGTTATTTATCAGAAAAATAAACATACCTCACTTACCTCTGGCGAGTCCAACCATGACAGAACTAAGTACCTACTTCGAAGCACTCTCTCCCGAAGCAGGGGCTCCTTCACAATTTGCAGTTACCTTTCCTTCTGCTTTCCTTAACTGAAGGTCGAATAAAGCACCAGGTAAGCTTTATTTTCTGATTCGAGTAAACAATACATAGGATTAGACTGTGATATCACTGATTTTCTTTTTTATGTCTGTTTTGATTGCTCATAAGCCACAGGAACTGTCTGTATGCCCTGGGACGGGCGTGCAGATCTGTGGGTGCGACGACAGCATCGTCTGATCTTGACTGTGGGAGGGCTCCTTCCAGACCCACTTTCCGATTTTAGTTTTCAGTAAGTACTTGTACATATTTCACAGAAGAAATGATCTTTACCTACCTTGCATTTCTGTCCGTGATAAACGACCAAAGAATATAGTTCTAACAGTTCACATGGTAGCAAAGGATATAAACTCAAATACTTAGAACGGATAAGAACACATAAAAATAGCGCTGATCAAAAAAAAAAAAAAAAAAAAAGGGAAAAAAGTCCTAAAATTTTTCTGCTTTTCTGCTTTCCAATCAACCCTTCTATTTGTACCACTCATAATACTGTATATCTATAAGAAGACACCAGAGTAATGAAGACATAACCCGTTAAGTGGAGGCTGTACCACTCTTGCCAAAAATATGCAATGTGGGATTTCCTTGCTCTGCTCAGCACGAGGTGGGACAGCCTCGGGTATCGTTATGAACCTAGAAGAAGGTTATTACAAAAAACAGCTTTGTCTTTCTACCCGTTCCTGCCCCTTGTCTGGTCCCACTGCCTTCCCCAATTCAGTCTGAGTTTCTACTAACTCTAATGTACCAGCGAATCCAGCCCTGTGAATGAAGTCTGCAATGATGTGTCCTGGTCAGCAGGCATCCTTTTACCTGACAGACATTTGCCCGATATTGTCATAAAATACTTAAAGATTACAAAGCACCAATGATGCTGCTGTGTGTAGCCTGAGACAGCACCATTTGTAAAAAGGCACTAGGGTGCTAGGTGGGAAATGGGAGGAAGAAAAGACAGAGAATTACAAATGTCAAGTGTAGGAAGAGAATTTAGCACAATTTAACCTTGCTGAAATTTGATGGATTTATGACTAATTATAACTGACCAGGACACGGATGCTCATATCAAAGGTCAAAGTGAGGCAGTGCCACAATATGGAAAAAGTACAACCGACAGTCACGGTTTGACTTTAAGAAAGGAAAAGCCAAAATAAGTTATACCAGAGAAATGCTCTCTTTATGTGCCCCAAAGTCACAATTAAAATAGTAGCTTGGCCATGTCAGAGAGCATAATACAATTAAAATTATGTTTATTACAAAATTGTGACTGAACCCATGCATTGAGAAGCGAACTATGAAAGACCAATCCCAAAATTTCTTTTTTGGATATTCATTTTTGGATATTTTGTGATCGATTTGTTCAGTGTTCAGAATGTATTTTTAATTTATTAAAATGTCAGAGAAACCACAGAAAATCCATCCACTGAGCTAGATTTATCTGTTCTCAAAACTGAAATTATGCTTTCACTGATAAAAGATAAAAAGCAATTTACTGTTTCTTGAACTTAGCCATAGATAATAGATGATTAATTATTTTAAAACGCGTTAAGTTCAAGCACCTTTTCATTTCCCCCCTAAGGTCGGGAAGGCTGTCTGTTATGTTGGTGACAGTGTACAGAACAAGATACGTAAGAACCTCTCGGGCAAAATTGCCCTGAGATTCCTTTCTTTCCAGCTGGAGTAGCTTGCTTTTCCTAAAACGAAAAAAACCTATCAGTCATTTCCCATTCATTCATCCTTGCTATTTTGGGGGTTTTATTTTTTTTAAGATTTAAAATGCATTGAAACAAGTTCATGTGGATTTCTGCGGAAATATCAACAAGAGCAAACACAGATCTTTAGGCTTTTCAGAAGGATAATAAGCCAATTTGTATGGGATAATAGTATTACAGAATGGGTTCTATTGCTGAACTGGAAGCACAATATAGCTCAAGGGAACACATAAAACTGCTCTCTAATTCTCTGGAAAGATCCAGGGTCATCAGCTGGAATAAGGACAGGCTTTAACATCTGTGTCTGGTACCCCTCAAACCATGTAACATAGGGACGATGCTAGAAAATAACTGCAGATTTTGCAGTTTTGAGGACAATCCTATTCAATGCTGCTGTAGCACTCCCACTGAAGAGAATTTGTATTCTGCAGAAAGTTTCAGCAAACCATTTCATGCCCTCCAAAATGTGTGGGAATCGGAGAACTTTGTTACCAACAGACGGTCTCAGGCAGTGCCTCGCTGCGGGGGGACAAGGGTGGTGGGTTTTGGGCTGTGGAACCCGGGAAGATGCCAATGAGCGCGGTCGTTCGGTACTGCCACTTCTTGCAGATCTACTGTCACGTTGGACAGGACACTCCTATCTAAAAAGGGTCTTGAATTACTGACCGATGACATGGATGAATTCTCTCCACCTCCAGCAGCTGCACGCTGCCCATCCGCTGAGCTTGCCATGGGATTCATTAAACAGGTTTAACTCTTGCAGGTCCAGATTTTTTGTTATTTTCCTTATGGGCAAGAGAGTAGAAGAGTTGCAAATGGCTGTAATAGGTGGAATCTCCCATAAAAAATTGAAAGGAAACCGAGTCAGGCAAGCACGCAAAATAGGTTCTTAGAACATCTGTGCATCAAATATATTTATAAAAACTGCTACAGTCAATCTTTTCCAGCTGAGTGTTCAGCAGTTAAAATATATATCATATTACAGTAACTGTTAGAGGAAACAAGAGAAACAGTGTGTTGTCATTTAATGAAAGGAAACGTCAAGCTTTAAACAGAGAAACTGGTATCACATACTGTTCAATCTCAAGACAGTAAAAATTCACCAAAGCAGTATATGATATAATGCCATGAGCTGAACTTGCCTTACCGCTCTCTTTCAACACATTAAACGGGTTAATACAAACTAAAGTATTTCTTACAACTAGTGATGATTTTATGCATCTACGTTTTTACATCCACACACACTTTGGTGATGTATCTTGCTAATTATTAGCCTAAACAGCATTTACTGGGTTGGGGAATCGTGTGACAGAGTTCAGTGTCATCAGAATAATGAAAAGCTGATAAGAGTATCTCCGTTATTCTGCCCAGCAACTTCAGCTATATAGAGAGCACAAGTGGGAATGGGATGAAAGTCTGGAAGGGACCAGACAAGTGAATCTCCTCATCCATGTTCATCAGCTCCTGGAACTCCACAAATTCAGCCAGCTCTCATGGACCTTCCTGTAGCATTGTAGCCACGCCAACGAACGTTAATTGATGCATCTATAATTGTACTTAATTACTGATACTGAATTATTTAGTTTAGCAAGAGGGAGCATAAGCAGAAGTAATGGGATTAAATTAAGACAGGGAAAAATTAGGTTGAATATGAGGGAAAATTCTCTGGCAATGAGATTCATTAGGACGGGTCCCAAGGGAAATGTTGGGCACTGCTTTGCTTCAGACATAGAAAATTAAGTTAAACCCATATTCAGGAAATTACCTAGCTAATTTAGTATGTCTTTTCCATTTTTAAATTATTGAACTCTTCAGCAACTCAATTGCTGAAGAAGTTTTTGTAGGCAGTTCAGATGCCAGCCGATCTTACCAACTGATGTCTCTGAAGAGATGATTGCCCTCAAAGCACTTCCATGAGAGCAGACCCTGTACTTATTCAAAGCAAGTTGTACTTAACTTTACTATAAAGTCAGCAACGCTTAACCTGTGGTTAAGTAGTGCTTAAATTAGGAGGTAGATAGTTGTTTATAATTATCTCCTGTTCTCCCAGGTAGAAATATGTGATGGCAGGACATGAGGAGATAGGAGAACCCTTTTAGAAAAGGCATTCTTAATGCCTCCTCTTTCATCTCCTTTTATCATTTGACCTATGAGAAGTTAACTGTAACAAGCTAACAGAAGTAACTGCGAGCATAATAAGACATATGCGGAGTGAACTTTTATCATGACATGATTAATGATGTTTGAAAGTGCTGTGAGTGGCAGGAAAGGTGAAGGAATCTGAACCAGGGAATGAAGAAGACATATCCTGCTTATTACATTTTGTAATGCCACCTCAAGGCAGGCAAAGAAGTGTGAACCTTCACAGCCTTATTCGCTATAAATCCTAAATATGATTCCTATTAGAATTGCCTTAAAACTTCAATGCAATGACAGGATCTCAGAAGACAGATAAAATAACTCACATGGCTACTGATGCTTGCTACTTCTATTTACCTTCATCTGTTTATACTTAACAGCCGATGAGTTTTATTTTAGCCTTTCCGGCATTCAAATTGCACGTAACCAGCCTTGGCAGAAATTGCGTGTGCCTTTGGGGGGGCAGCTCAGCCAGTCCTCGCTGCCGGCAGAATATCGGCTGGCTTCCAAGCTAGTCCCAGGCTGCAGATGAGACGATGCCCGCTCCATGAATCACCAGCACTCCTCAGCACCATCGGCACCACGTCACTGCCTGCACACCCCACGGCAAACTGCTGACCAGGATGTTAAACCGTACTATCCCACACAGCCGAAAGTAAAGGAAAATTGCCCATATTTTGGAATGAAGTAGCAACTAAATAGGAAAGAAGCCAAACTCAAAAACAGACGGACAAAAACTCATTGATTTTGTGTTCTGCAATACTGTTGGAAGCTCGGATAAAACCAGGGAAAATACTTCCAGGTCTTAAACATTCATATAGCTATGTCTGCGTAATAACTAGCCACTATTCATTGCTCCTCTAAACGTATGGATATGTCAGCAAGCAAAAGTAACACCAAAACTTTTGCACTATTCGTATTTCAAAATATTTACAAAAAGGAAAGGAAAACATCTTAATTCTCAGTACCAGTTGAATGAGTTAACATTTCCTTTTCTTGAGTCACTGACTTCTGCTTCCCCGTGAGCCGAAATACAGCAAGGTGAGTCAGTTTTTGAGATATTTTGCATACCTCTTCATTTATGAAGACCAAGACTTTTCAAGGTCCAGAACGTGCTTACAGATTTCAGCTGCTCAAATCCTTTCATGTCTTTTCTCAGGACTTTTCCTGATCAATTGGAAAGCTAATTTGAAGAGCCTTTTTTTAACCTTTATTGATGATCTTTAGCACGTGCCCGATTTATAACAGCATACTCTCCCAATTAACCCCCACTAACTCATTTTTCAGCTAACACCACCAATGTTGCAAAGTTATGTGATCTATGACTATTTTCAGAACTTATTATTCATTCTACCTTGTACAGCACTGAGGATTACGTTGTCCCTTAACCAGTAATGTTATGTATTATAATTTAATTGCAGTTAATTGCAAATTTGATTGCAGGGGTTGGATGCACTTCTCAGAAACTAGCTCTCATCAGTGAATGGCTTTGCCTTTCATCTTTTCGTGAAGATGGAGCTCTGAACTATGATGCACAGATTCCCAATGGGCTGCACTAGAAAAGATGAGTGGAACATAAAAATCTTCAAAGATAGCTACTTTAAACTCTAGCAAACTTGCATCTCTCATTTTCTTGCCCATTTTTCCTCACTCCTTTTGTGTAACTCTTTGTTAATGTTTTAATTTCCAGTTCAATTCTTTTTTCCCCATATGTAGTGGAAATCTGGCACCCATGAGTGGTTTCCTGGTCCTGTATTAGGTTCTCCCATGGCTCATGTGGGGAAAAGCTAAGCAAAAAATAGGTACAAAGCTAATATATCACATACAGCAACCTATGCTGCACACCAGCTACAGCTAGGCACCTTTCCAAATATCACTCATTTCTTTAATCCACAGTCCCAGCACTATTTAGAGCATGCGTGTGGGTAAAATGGAATTCGACCAAACTCGGGTTCCTGCAGCTTTTATCACCGTTTGTGTTTCTCAGCCCGCTCCTCTACACATGGAGGCTGACAAGAGGTGAGGAACGCTGTTTTGTGGCACTGGTTTCTGTTGCTGAGTGGGTACAATTTGACGCCAGTGAAGCCATTAGGAAGATTTCCACTGAATTCACATGAAGTTACGGTTGTAACCATACGGAAAACTTCTTCAAAGGGCTGCTTCGCGGATCTGTGTCGCAGGGGTGCATTTCTCACAGGGCTGTTGAACTGTGTGCTGGAGCTTTGGGTCACTGGGGGAGATTCCCACGGATGCCAGGGAAACCAAGATTTCACTTTTGGTTCTCAGCTCTTCTGAAGTCTATTGAAATAGACTCAATAAAGTCCATATATCTTTCTAACCTCCAAAAGAAGCTATGAGATCAGGTGTGAAATTAATTATGTAATTAGAAGAACAACAACCAAAGATCTTAAATCCTTATTTATTTGCCCATCTGTTAACAACAGTGCGCAAATATTGAGAGTTACAAATTCTCTGTAATTTTATCTGGTTTTGTTTGTACAATATTCTGACTAAACAGTAACAAAGATTGCAAAGCGTGATGTCATTCGGTGTCATACCTGTAGCGTGTGGGAGGGAAACAAGGGATATTTGCTGCTTTGAGAATGCAAAGCCCACTAACTCCCCTGATAATGAATGGATTTATTTTTTCCATAACTCAGAATATCACAAAACAGCACTATAATTATGCAGCTATTCTCAATAAATATTTGCAAGTAATTTAGAATAGTTTAGTTTTGGTTGGAAGGGACCTTTAAAGATCATCTAGTCCAACCCCCCCTGCAATGAGCAGGGAATAATTTAAATAACAATAATTTATATTTTAATATAATAATGTAATATAATAATATAATAAATAATTTAAAGATACTATTTCAAAATATAAACAATTATATCTTGAAAGAAGGCAGTCCAGACTTGAGAGACTTAATTTCCTACAGCTGATTATGAAAACTGACTTTATTTTCACATTAGTCTGTACAGGATCATGCTTCCCCCCCCCCCCATTTTCTCTTTCTCTCCTGCCTACTAGAAACCAGTGAATGCATTGGGATCCTAGGAGAGTCTTGCAGAAGAACTGATGCAATTTTTAAAACCTGTAATTTTTAAAACCCAAGGGGTGCAAGAGGGGGTTGTGTAGTGTGTATGTACATCACTGGTGACCTCTGTGGACAACCAGCACAGTCCCAGTGGCCCTACTGCTTGATGGCATCAGCACAGCCGGAGTTTTAACAAGCTGTGATGCTCTCATTTCAGACCTGTCGTAAGAGTTTTTTCCAGGATCAGAACAAAATTTTGGACTATGCTAGCATAGTTCACAATCTGAGTCCTGAGATGGAACCCAAAGAATGTATTTCTCGTTTTGCATTCAAAATTGAATTAGCTGCTACTAGCATACAGTAATTTTGTAAGCATAAAAGATGGGTGAGGAAAGATAAAAGAACTATGTGCAAAGTTACAGTTTTCAAATAAAAGAATGTGCTTAACCGCCGTTTTCCATCACATCAGTAGGTCTCTGCTTTGAAAGATCTGTTTAATTATCATCTTCTTTGTTTAAACCCTTGAGGGTGTAAATTCAAGTGTATTCTAGGGAAGAGCGCTCTCAGAAAATCAAAAACCTCTGGCAGAAAGTCAATTCTACTTGTATTTTTAATACACAGTGATGTGATTTTCAAAACTATAGTTATTGTGTTATGGTTCCCACCAAAACATCCATCCTGAGGGTTAATAGAGTAGGGGTGAAAAACTTCACCTCCGGCAGTGCCACACGAGCATTATTTGGATTCCAGCTCAATAGCGGACACGGTGCAGGGCAAGCACCCTGTCAGCAATTAAGAAGGAATGAATTTAACAGAATAATAGATATCGATTAGTGACATTTATTTCTGATAAAATGAGAAGAGTCAGCAAAAGGCAGAGATGTTGAAACTAATTATAGCTTAAGCAATCCACTGAAACAAAGTCAAAGCAGTCATTTGAACTCACTAAGCCTGGGACAAAGAGGAGAAGCAATACCCACGGCCACCCAGGGCCACAGAGAACTCCGGTAGGGAGGAAAACTCTGTTTAACCTAAGCCCGAGTTCCGTCATGGCAAAGGTGGCCAGGTCAGGCTCACAGAGGCTCTCTGTACCTTTGCATCTCGCCCTCCTTCCCACGTGCGGTCATCACTGATCCTGCCGAATGCTCTACTCAACACAAATGGGCTGTACGTCGCCCTTCCTGTCTCTTAGCACTTGTTTTAAAAAATCAACCTACAAATTAAGTCGGGAATCTGGAGGGCAGTTTTGCTGTCAAGATTTTGGGAGAATGACCCGTATCCGAGAGAGTTGAAGAGGCCACTGAAATTGGAGACCCTTTTCCCCTGGAGGGGACGGAAGAGTAGGAGAAGACTGACTGATGGAAGTGGAAACTTCTGATCCTAATCAGAGGGAGAGTGAGGGCAGGGTGATCTGACCCGAGCATGTGTGCCGAGGAAAGACGGGAGCTTCGACCAGGATGAAAGAAAGAGAAGGAGGAACACCCTGGTTCCTTGTCTGTCCTTGGGCTCTATCCTTTTGCCGGTATTATATTCAGTTCTTAGTTTTAATCTTAAAATCCTGAATACAGAATAGAATATTCCTTGCAGCATTTTCTTCTCCTGTCTTTATAACCGTGTGTCTCGTTAGTTTTGCGTTACTAGTGGGAAGTGTTTTCCCCAACACGCTGCAATGTCTCATTGCCAGAGTGGTGATTGCTGTTCTCCCACTGGAGGGACAAAAATATTCTTTATCAGCTCTGTCATTGACTAGATAATACTGGTTGCATATAATATTTTTAAATCTGGATTTTCCTATAACATATTAAGCCAATGTTTTTTAATATCCTCCTCATTAGCAGTTAAGAGGAGCTACACAGAGAAGATATGACAAGGATTTATTTATTTGTATATCATCCACATTCTTCTGATGAATTCTATGAAAATCTCAAATAAATTATTCTGGAGATTGTTAGTCAATGTTTTTGCTGTTCTAATTAGACCTATGAAATATGTAAAATATCATGTTTTATAATGAAAAAATATTTTCCACATTAGCAAATGGTCTTATTTTACATATAGAAAGACTGTAAGTCTGAAAGGTTGTTAAGCTTCCATTTTAAAAAAAAATACTATTACGGTACTCTCTCTGCCATATAAAGTAGAAGCATATATTGCATGTGACTGCAATAAAATTACATGCTGAATTAAATATGTACTGCTGCAATATTTTAATCCTCTATTTACTTTTTAATTTTAATGTGGTCCCTAGTAGAGTAATCAAAATACAGATAAGCTTTCAAATAGGAAAGCCCATGAAGAGTGAAATATAGTGGTGAACCTGGGAGAGGAGGTATGTCTGGACTGTGCAATTTCCTTCAGTAAACAACTAGCAGCTCACGTCATTTTCCCCTCATAATTCCCCAAACTGTCCTGCATTTGGAGCCTCCTGTCTCAAGGGGACAGAGAGATCCGCCTCGCTCCTTCACGGCACATGTGGCAGAAGGCATTGCTATCTTATTTTCAGTGAAATCTCACCGGAGAACCAATTTAAATAATTTCAGTAAAGAAAACCTCTGGGAATGTGTCCATGACAGTACAGTTTTTCAGCTGACGATAAAAGCTTTTCATTTAAAAACTGCCACAGCTATACAACATTTTGTTACAGGCTTTGAAATAAGAGATGCTGGCGCTTGCCAGTAACCGTGTGCCGGACCTTGTAATTCTTTCACAGCCATAGCAAAGAAATGTTCAAGAAACTCAACTTTCATTCCCAGAAGGTTCCCTTTGTATGTGGGTAGTAGCAATCTTTCACTTCAGAATTAATACTTCTGATATCTTTGAAGTTACAGCTAATTTTCTACAGATTCTTTACTAGGCATTTTTGGATGTACTTGCTAGTGGTGAGAGTCCTCACGGGATAAAGAGACATTTACAGGAAATACTAAAAAAAAAAAAAAAAGTATAATACTTTTAAGATTAAATACGTTGAACAACAAAAGAATAAGTCTGTTATCTTTGGAAAGAATCAAGATGCTTTCTCAAACATTTAATCCCCTGTACTTCCTTGAAAACGATACCAAGGCCAAAACAAAGTATTCTGATTATTACACAAAAAGCAAAAAAATCCCATATTTTGCTAGTAGGCATCTTGTGGCTCTTTGAATTTAACAAAGACCTGAAACAATTTAAATGCATTAGAGTTATGCATATTCATAAAGATATCCTGAACAGATAACACAGCAAATGATTTAATTGAAAAATCAGCCAGTGTGAATATTTTTTCTTGTGAATCATGGAAATGCGACAAGATCTGTTCATTAATGTAATCTCATTTATTTGACATTATTCTTGTCACTTAATATAATCTTCATACAAAGAGTAAAAAATGGAAATTACCAAAAAAGTAAAGAGAAAAAATAAACAGAGAAAAATAGAAAAGGAAAGAATGCCCCTGGAAAATGTAAAAGAATATAGGTTACATTAACCACTAATACGACAAAAGAAATATAATGAATAAAAAAAAAGCGAACACAATGTAGAGATAAAGAAAAGAGAAAATGGGGAGGAAAAAAACCCAGAACATTCAGAAAGTGCTTAGCACTTTTAAGAGTAAGGTAAGAGCTTCACAGCACGCCAATCTATGCTGAAGGTCAGATCCTTCACCAGCTTTTGGCCTGGAAATTTTTTACTTTTACATCGTACTTTTATATCATTTTCTTTTAGACAGAAAGCGAAGGAAGATCGTCAGCGAGTAGGAACCAGCACAGTCCCCTGAACTATCTGAAGCGAGAAAGAGATGCTGTTTGGTACCAGCAGAAGATCTGGCCCTAATGATGAGCAATATAGCAAAACAGATTAACTGTAATGCACTGCCTTCTTCTGATCTGTTATGGAATTCATACGACTGCTGTATGCTTCATTTTGTTGATTAAAAATGATGGTTATGGAAATTTTGGTAGTGGAAGTGCCCAGCCGCTATCAGCTGGGACTAAAGAGAACTACCTTCTGCTCAGGAGTTTGTTCTATGTGGCACTATTTTTTGTACTTCATTTCCAGACTTGTTCAGTGTATAAAATGGGTGGCCACTGTATAGCCTTTCATTAGGAAAGCAGCTTTTCCGAAAAGCGAATGGAAATATGATGGTGTAGAAATACAAATGCTAACAAGAAAGGAACTTATGAGAGATACCAGGCCTGCACTGAAATATCTTCGTCATGTAATGTCCGGTTCTGTCTTCGGATCACTTGGTAGTAGAGAAGGATAACATTTCAGATTAAGAAAAGCAACATTAACCTGCTGATGCTGCTGTTAGCAGCAGCGATACAGCAAGTGTCTGCTTGGAGAACCGCATCGGCGAGCAGCATGTGGGCAGCGCGATGGAGGGGAGCAGGGTCTGCTCCCAGGAGAAGCTAAAGAAACCAAACTCAACGTGAGCCTTCGGGAAGGGAATGTAATGTAGTAACCATTTCAGACAACTGTCCGGGTGGATTGATCCTACCCTCGTGCCCACAGATCTGCAAGCAGCAACATGTGTGCCCAAGTGGTCCAGCACCGGGCTCCTGCATCATCTCTTCTGAAGCAGTGCAGGCCACCTGCTCTTGATGCCACACCAACGCTGCTGCCAGACATACCCATGGTTTAACAACACAGCAACAACGTGTGAACTTTATTAGATGCATTTGAAATGGGATCCAAAACAGAATATTGGTCCTATGTAACGGAGGGACCAACGCTGTTACCTGCTCTGTCTTAAAAAGAAATGTGATTTATAGCAAAAGTACTGTTATTCGTGCCTTTAAATAAGTGCATATTGACCCTTTCCCACTTTTGTTACCCTAGCAAAAACAGGCCAATTTATTCTTGATTAGCTTTACAGATTTCTCTCCCAGAAAGCCCACTCCTCTGCACATGATGCTCCTGGTCGATTCATGTCTCTGTTGAACTGGATCCCATGGAGCTCTGCTCCGCCGGTGCTGCAGAGCCCCAGCGTACGTGTTCACCTCTTCTGGCCTCTTCATAGCCGTTAAACACCTTGCCAGGTGAGTGACACATGAAAAAGACATTTGCATGCCTATTAAGTGCTTTTTCTCATCAGGTATATATTTCTTAAGTTCTCTACGCTTTTAACTAGCTATAGGACGGTTTACGGGTCAAATTAAAGATCTTCCTTTTGTTTATTAAATCTTATATGTGAAATTCCGCTTGAAATTGAAAAGAAAAAAGAATTGAACAAAAGCGTAGGAAGAAAAATGATTTTTTGGACCTACATTCAGAACAGAAAAACATGATTCAGACATACATGTAGGTATCAAACCTGTGCACTGCCTATGTTGGTGTACACAAATTCCGTTCAAAATGGCTTTTGGTCAGCATTCCATCACTGATCTTCCTTCCTGGCCATCATTTCAGAGACCATCTCTGCTAATTAAATTAAAAAGGAATTGTTAAGAATACTGCACAAGAATGAAAAACTCCAGCACTCTCCTATATGTTGTTTATGATCCTCATAAAACACTTGTGTGTTAGGCGTAATTTAAACTGTGAGGTCCTGATAAAGTACCATCCGTACTTATGATGCTGTATAAACAACAAAAAGGAAATAATGCAATCTATCAAATGCTCAAGGCTGAAAACTCATTTAGTCCTAAATTATTTCAGTTATTATGACCACAGATATTTAAATGTGAGATAAATTCTTATAAAGTCAGTTGTTAATAGACACTATTAACTAAAATTTATATTAGTAATTGTAGATATTATTAACTGTGTGAACTGATAAAAAAGAAAAGCCTAATTGGAAAATGATTAACTTCATTAGAGAGAACATAACGATATAACATATCTTGTTTGACTTCTCTGAATAGCTAGACCTCACAGCCAAGTTGTCTGGAATGACTGTGTTCTTCACAGGTCAGAATCTGAGCTTGCATCCATGTTGTACAGCTGAGTAACGCCCGCATAGCTTACAGCAGGATAAATGGAAAGAACCCCCCCGGAATTCCGTGGAGATACACATACAGAAATCCCATTTTTAGTGCCATTGGAAGCAGAGAGGGAGTGATGGATGGATGGATGGATGGACAGATGGATGGATGATATGCTTTCAAATTATATGGGAAAGTAAGTCCAAAAATAACCAAAGCTGAATTAAAAAAAAAATGAAAGAAAAATGAAATAAAATCCCTACACTACAGTCTGGCAAACAGAATCCACTGAAAGTACTAAACATATGTGAATTTTAAGATTTATTTTAGAAATACTTGTTAGTACAACTGATCAGTATATACAATTTTTCATGAACGTTTATTATGATACAATGTTCTTTTAAAATGTATATAAGCAACGTGCAACAAACAAACTATGAGAGCTTTATGACTGCTCCCTGCAAAGTCCCATTTATCACTAAGACTGAAGACAAATAACTTGGAGAGAGATATCAGAATGAACAGGCAGAGGAAAAATAAACAATTATTTCTTTATTTTGTTATTTTCCCAAGTAGAAGGAAATAATCAGGAATGCTTACAGTATTTGTTCTGTCAATGACAAAATTCTCATAAAAGCAAACAGCAACACACTGGATAAACTATGGAGCTTTTTATTTCACAGTACTTTCAGCCCATTTAAATAGAATCTTGTAAATGTATGTTCTATTTTTACCAGATTAAAAACTGATTTCAATAAGGACTGCTTGAAAACTGCTTTCATAGTCCCAATGTTAAGCCCTTTTACTTTCTTTATTTTATGACTATGACTCTACTATTCACATTTTATATTCTCCCTATGAGACCACCATACATGAAATAGGATTAAAGACTGAACTTTAGGAAGTCGATCTGCTCTGTTTAAATAGAGACTTCTCCAGGCTGTACGTTAATGTAACATAACATCTCAGTGCAGTATTTAATCACCCAAAGGAAAGAGAGACCGCTTTCATAGAGATGTAAAATCTTATTTTTAGCAAATTAGGAAAGCGTCCACTTTTCAGGGTCATTACTCACAACTGTGACAATACATTGCTCAGCGCCGGTGCCTACTTGATCTAGAAATAAAAATGACGAATACCAAATCATTAGAGGTCCTTATGCTATTTGATTATCGAATACTGAGGCAGTTAATTTTTCAAAAGTACTATGAATGGCAATATTCATCTATGTTAGCCAGCTCAGGCCTCATTTCTGCAGTTTACCAGCCCAGGTGGCCTCAATTGTGGGCAGGTGGAGCTGGTTTACACCCATGGGAATCAGAAAAAACTCCCCAAACCTGATGCTTTTCCATCAATCTGTGATTACTAGAGTGAAATATATTAATTGATTGAAATATTCTGGCCAAATGCTCTCCTTTTATTTATAAGACATTCTCATTTAAAAGGCTCCTTCTTAACAGTTTAATGCTGGTGGAAAGAATCATAGAACACCAGGTTGGAAGGGACCTCAAGGATCATCTGGTCCAACCTTTCTTGGCAAAAGCATGGGAAAGATTTTCCTACAGGAGAAAAATATCTTTCATTTAATGAGAAGATTGCCACTGGTTTCTAAAGTTTGACCAGTTTGATCATATGTGTTGATGAATGTAATTTGCACAGTAGAGGTGGAGTCAAGTCTACTTTAAGACCTCAAATGTAGATCCCTGCACTACAGAAGGGGTGAATGACAGATCTGGAGTTTGCAGGTAGGACAAAAAATGTAGGGGAAAAAAACCCAAAATAGCACGTACCACTATCTATAACCTTATTAGTAAGTAAACCAGAGCCGAGGTGGCTAACAAAACTGTCAAATTTTAAAAACTGCATGCACCTCCATCGGCTGGTGGAGTAGCTCCCTGTTGGGTGCAGTTGTTTAGGCTAACTATGCAATAGGAAAAGATGGGTTGACTTATACTACCTATGTGACCTATTTTGCACATATTTTAAAATGAGATGAAATATCCTCCCTTCACTGATTGCTGAGGAAGACTAGACGAAAACATTACCATTTGAACTATTTTAGGTAGATGAGATATATCCTAGCCAAACTGTTCTGACAGAAATGGTGAGAACAGTCCTAGCCCTTCCTCTCAAATCAGAGCTGCTGCCATACATGCCATAAGGGGTAAATTCCCCTCAGGGACCACATTTAGCCCTTGTAGCAGAATATAGGGTCTAGAATCCATACCCCATCACATACTGGTTGCCATATTTTTTTAATCCATTATAACTGATGGAGCACTTAGATAAATATTCACAGTTTTCTATACTCCTCAATAGACCACTGCAATGCTGCCTGAGCAATAAGATACAGCTCTTGCTTCATTTTCATCTATTTATATATTCCAGAGAGCTGACCTGTTTTTTTTATATCCCATCTTGCTCATCAAAACTGCGCTGTATTTGCAGAGCCAACTTCACCACCTCTGCACCTGCGTAATCATTTACACTAGAGCAAAACCGTATAAAGGGAAAACTGGGACCACAACCCCAAATTGCAATACTTCATACTCCCTTTGCAGGGCTATAACTAAACACGGAAGGTGAAATCGTGAAATAGGCCTATTATTATTTTCACTTCAGCCTGTTGCTTCCTTGATATGTAATCCAAGCTCGTATTTTGCTCAGGTTTGCTCTTCACTGTGAAGGCAATCACTAAGCTGACACACAGTGGCTTTTTTCTCGTCTAGCCTTACAGCTCTTATAGCAAGGAAATTTTCTTCTCTGTCCTGATTCCTAGCATCCAGTCAGCAGGGATATGCTTGGTCAGAAAACTCCGTGGTCTGTAAGTTAATGCTGCCCTGTCATTAGCAAATATGATGGTTTAATTAGTATTTTCATGGGTGAGCCATGGGGAAACAGCTTCAAAAGGTGACAACCTTGCACAGAAGGTGATGTTGGGCATTGAAGTCTGTCTGCAACACTGTAAATCAGAGAAATAATTCTGCTGAATCGGTAAGGCTAAAAGGATGTAAAATAGGTATATCTGCGATCAGAGCCAAGTTCTAGGTCTCTGCTGCCCACCAACGCCTTCAGCTAGAGAAGGCAGCAATCATTGCAGGAATTAAGGGAAGAGTATTTGTGTAACTCCCTGGTTCTTCATTTCTGCCAGGTAAACAACCCAGTGAGTTAGTTAAACTGTTTCTGCAGCATATCACCAGAAACCTCCTTCCCCATGGTGTAGTGAAATCCTAATAAAGTCCTGTGTGGGACCAGGATTTCACTCTCATGTTTATCATTACTCCTTAGTACATTCTTCAGCCAATTACTTGTACTCGTAATTGCATTTCTACGTAATCCATTTTGATTCATTTGTCAAACACAATTTTGAGACATGCCGTGTCAAATGCTTTAGTAAATTCTAGACGCTTTAATGTACTTCCTTCCCTTCTTCCACTAATTTAGAGTTTAATTTAAAAAGTAATCATTTTTGCTTGGCATGATTTGTTCTTTACATACCCATGTAAGCGATACTATTTTAAAAATTAAGTACAACTGTGAACCTTACAAAACCTCAAATGTTTTCTCTGAAGAAGCAGGACATTTCAGTCAACAGTATTTGTCTTGAGAGTAAAAATATTTTATATCCTAAAAGACCCCCAATGTTACTTCTATTTTTGTGCTTTGCTGGTGCATTTCTATCACACAGCTCATTTTTGAAGCCAAAAAGCAAAATGGCACATCATTATTACATAGTTTTTACATACTTACAGATTTTTACTAGGTATGGCCCAAATATACACAGATCTATATAGAGTGAGATCAGACTTTTTTTTATCATAAGTGAATGCCTCTTTTATTAAGTTAAATATGACATGCTGGTTGCATAAATCTCTCCCCAGCAGAAAAGCTTTTAACTTTATACATATATATTCATCCCATAGAATTTTCAATTACTGGTAAGTATAGACCAGACAACTCTTCAGGTATTAACGCTTAAACTATAGTCTATATAGGCTGTCTAGTTAAGGAGAAGGATGGGCACCATTAGGAGATGATTTATCCCATCCTGATACACCTGAGATAAATGGGATGAGTGCTTTCTGCAGCTACCTTCTTTCTCCACTGGCCATGAGGTTTCCTAGATGACTAGCCTCAACCAGGCTCTAACTCTTCACAAGTAGAGACGTTCTATACAAAATTCTTACCTAATAAGAATAAAAACTATGATACCAATAATCTGAAATGCTCTTTGAAAGCTGCCAAACCTGAAGACAACATTCAGTACCATGATGCCTTTTGTTTATCTGAAAGTATCCGCTGAAAATGGAATAATCATAAAGGTGAATTGGACTCACCTTGTTACATCTATATAACATACTCATTTTTCTAGGACCAAACTTTAACACCTTTTTTAAAATTTTGTCCTCAAATTTAAACATTAACAAACAATTTGTCACTGAAGAAATTCTTTATGCATAGTATCTCCAACTTCTGTCAAAATAACTTACGGTAAATACTAATAGCAAACTTAAAAATCCAAAGAATGAAAAAATACATGTTATTCGTTAGAACTCCTGTATCTTCACAATGCAGAAGAACAGAATTAATATCATGTAGTAATGGGAGGTCTAGTAAATCCTTTCATACATACCAGTTCATATTTACTTATAATTATAATTCACAGGAGCGTATTCCTGCAATCAAGAGACAGGGATGCACAGCATGAAAAAACATTTAGCACAGAGCAGACTGCATGAATAATTGCCTGTCAGAGTGGCTTATTAAAGGGAAACTACAATTTTACAAGACAATTCTTGTATCTGCTTGTCTAATCTAAAGACAGATAGCTATATAAATACAAAGAGTTCAAGAAAAAATATTTCTTACTCGGAAGTTGAATTAGAAGTTCAGTTTTTAAAACATTAAAAGAACAATCAAAATGTGACACTTCTGACACATGCATAAGCATAGACCTTTCTAAATTGGAAAGTTAATCCTTTGCATTTTAAGGTAGCGGTGGTGTTCGCAGGCAGTGAGATGAAGGGGATGGCAGTGTGGCTATGGAAACCATACTGCCTTATGTAAGCAAAGGTATCTGGTGATGTAGTCTGTGACATGCCCTTGAAAACGTTAACGGCAGATGTACCCGGTGGATGAACGCAATCCAAGAAGCCTTCTGGAGCAGGCTGCTGCCTTCCAGGCGGAATCACCAGCAGGCACTTACTGGGATGACTGGAGCCTTGCAAAACAACATTTTCCCTCGAAATGCTTTACCAGGTTTGGCAACCTTCAACAAGCACCTCGTGTGCCAGTTCACCCCCGTCGTTTTGCGCAGACCTCCCTAGGACCAACACGTGTGCGTAGCCTTTGCGGCGGGTGGGGTAGGTGCTCCTCACCACTCGAGGAGGGGCTGACTCTGGACACCCGGCGCTGCTGCGGAGGCAGGAAGCTCAGGTTCCTGGAAGGACTAATTCTGCTTTATTCATCTAATTAACGGGTTTCACTTCCTCCTCTCTGAATGATGCAGAGGTTCTTAGAGAGCAGGGAGATTGTAGTTAAAGAGAATTAAATTGGAAAAAAAAAAAAAATGGTGGGGGGAAGAGTGTAAGGAAAATTCACTTAAAAAAACCCAACCCAAACCAAAACAAGGTGTCACAAATGAACCTGTGGCCTTTGGTGATAATTCAGCTTCATACATCTATTTCAGCTTTTTTTAAAGTGTCTTAGTATTCTTCTTTTTATGCCTTTGAGGTGATTCAGAGGTACACACCCTGAAAGTGTGTAGAAGAAAAGAATACCTCATTATTAAAGTGCATTCAAAAATAAATGAAACCATAACATTATAGGCCTTAGGAACAGCACCTGCAGCATTGTTCAAACCAGTAACATTCTGTCAGGCTTGGTTTAATGCTTGTGATTGAGAGATCAAACGTCTGAAACCTGTTCCCTCAAGAGCAGGTCTAGAGCTAAAGCCCACCAAAATCAACGTGAGTCCTTCCATTGATTTCAGAGAGCTTGGACCAAGGCCAGGGTCGAGAGAACAAAGGCAGCAGCTTTAAAAATGCTGCACAAAAATTTCTTACCGTCTCTTCCGACGACCACTGCTGAGACTTTAAGCCATTAAGTCGTGATCTCTGCCTGGATGCTGAGACTGTCATAGCAGCGGTGGATTTGATAATGGTCATAATCTGGATTTTCCACTGTGAAGTACACTGAGTCATTTTATATATAGTACCTCATCGTAAAAATCATCAGATGGAAACATCTCACAGTCACTGAAAGAAAGCTTTGCTCCTTTCCAAGTAATACACTTGATAATGTTTCACTTGAAAAAACGAATAACTTTTTTTAATAACAAACCGAGCGAACTTACAGCTAATGGTTCTCTCTGAGAACATTCAGACTCCAGGAATATATATGGCTCGGTTTAGAAAAAAATATTATCAGTTCTGAATATTATAAAACTGACATAGTTTCCAGAAAAGGCTGTAAACAAATTATTGGGACTTTCTGTTCCAGGAAATACATTAAAAACAATCAAAGTAAAAAAATTAAATTGGCCAGCGAGAAAACTGTCTAGACAAAGCTTCCATTATATGATTTAACAGTCCTCTGCAAATGCTGCTTAAAGATAAAATTGGATTCTTGTCCAGAATATTAATACTTTTATTGCAGTTTATGGCAATATATGTCTTTTACAGGTACATGTACGTATAGATATTCATATACAGATAGTCAGATGAACATTCAAAATGGTCTAGATAACGGTTTATCAGTATTTCTCTATCAAGTAAGTAAATAATCATTTTTCAGGCGGCGGAGGAGGATTTCTCATTTTCAGACAAGGACTTCTGTATTTCCATTTCAACCACTGTCTGTGCACGTTTGTGAGTAGTTACTATTGGTGACACAAAAAACTTACGATTATAGAGTGAGGAACAGCGCTCACAACCTTCTATTTCCAAACAACTCCACATAAATAGTTTGCAAGTTGAAGTTTCGGCATAGCCGGAGCAAGCTCAGGAATACAGAAACCAGCTTTATTGTATTTGACTCATCTCAGTGTAGTAGCCTCATGAAAATAAAAAAGTGACGTTTTTCCAGCATGACAGGAGACATTTTTGAGATGTTTTTCTAAGTCAGACAGAAGGAAGGCACTGAGAATTAGATCAGCTCTTTTTTTTCTAGGCGTAGCAATGCACCGTTTAATGTTTGGTAGCCAACTGCAGTATAATTGCAAAATAGGTCCACGCTCAACGTGGAGAACTGAACCCGCCTCCCACTTGAGACCCATGCAAAACGTAGGCAGTATCTGTCCTCACTTTTCTAGGATCCTGGATCCTACATGATTGGAAGAAAAATGCAGCTAGTTTCAGAAAGGAATATTTAAGCCTAACTAAATTTCAAAATTGCCCTGGTGAACCTGGTCACAAAGTATTTGCTATTTATCAACTAAAATTTACTGTTAATACCCAGAAAGGAGACTATATCATGATTACTAAAAATTTGTGTGCTAATACAGACAAGAAAAAATTGAAGTTAAAATAGGGTGAGCTAGTAACCGTGTGGGGTTTATTTGGATAGAGGAGCTTAAAAAAAGCTTCATTTTTAAACTTTGACTGTGCCAAAATAACAAAAAAACCCCCAACAACTTGGAAAGAAAGGCTAACATTTAAAGAAGAGATCAAAAGCAAGCGGTTGAGTTCTTGGCTTGCTCTATGTTCCCAGGTGAATAAATAATACTTCATTTTGGAGAAGCTGTTTTGAGCTACTTTAATCAATTGTGAGGTACAAGGTTCAGTGGAAACGTTTGTTTTTTTCCAAATGGAACTGGACCTGTCATGCCAACACGGCTGGAAAGTCTGGAGCTACCATCCCATCATCTACTCTGAGAGTGGTTGAACTGCGGACTCTATGCAAAGCCAGGGGAAGCAGCAAAAGCTGTTATTCTATGGTACATCTGAGAAAGTCTTTTAAAAGGCTCTTTAGAAAACCAATCCTGCCACCTTTACAGTACGGTAGGAAAGCCTGCCAGTCCGTTTGGGGAGAAATGCATTTAGAAACCTGGTTTTGGAGGCATGCCAGCAGATAGGCAGAGGGAGAGATAATGGGTACCACTTGCCCCTGGACCATGACTATCAGTGCTGCACAATTCCCTGCGCGCTTGGCAGTAGCTGCTGTTGCAGGGTTGGCCGACTGCTTTAGATCAAGCTGTTGTCAAAAGCGATGTCAGCTTCTTACGTTACATGCAGTCTCCTGGGCATCCTCCATCCCTTTCTAACTTGTTCTTGTACAGGCTCAAATGGCTATGCAATTTAGGTAAAAAGTTGATAGGATGCTTTTATTTCTTCTTTAAAAATTAACACTTTTTTTATATGTGCAGGCCATTTCTGTGGATCCTGCCTGGTTCTTTGTTCCACAAAATCATTTTCATCATTGCTTCAAATACTTGGTATTTCAGTAACTAGTTTCTCAAACCTTGTAACAGGTGCTAGTACATCATGTTCTCTCATTGTCATTTCTCATTGTCATCTCATGTCGTTCATCAAAAGATGAGAGGGAACATTGTCTGCACACTGAGGAAATCATAAAATCTAACCCTGCCCCGGCTAATGTGTCACTTTTGGCCTTAGGAAAATCACATAATCAAGAGGTGACAGAAGCGGTCTGATATTCTGAGTTTCTCAATTTTTTAATGCCTGTCACATTTTCAAAAGCTGGCCTTAGCTCAGCTGCCTCTCAGTTGTAAATGGAGATAGGGATACCTTTCTGCCTCGCAAGAGAGAGTTAATATTTGTTCAGTGCTTTCAAAATGTTAAGTGCTACGTAAGTGCTAAGCGCTATTAACAGGAATAATGTATGTTTTCATCTCGAGCTTGTACTCTTCTATCTGATCATTATCTAGCTTATAATAAATAACAATTTTACCAGAATATAGCCTCAGAAAATATCTTTCTCGCTCTTCTTGGAAAATGGTCCTAATTTTTATTATGAGACTTGAACATAATGTGTCAGATTTTAAACCATAGATCTGTTGGAGTTTATAAAGTAAAACAACTGGTCTCTGGGAACGATTCTTCCCTAACTTGTTACATACAGCATTTGGTTTTGCTGGTTACCATTGAGTTTGCGAAAGAGTATGTAAATGCAGTTCATAATCTCATTTCGAATAGGAATACCAACAATATGAAAAATGTACCAGTAAACACTAAACAGAAAAAAACCCCACGTAAAAACTTACACTGTTGGTTATTTAAAGCTATTGCAGAGGATCAGGTTGCCACTAAACAATAGTAAACTACATGTTAGCTTATATTTTGGAGTCATTTGCACTACCCTTTCCCTTAACTGCTTTGGGCTTGACTGTAAAATTTGTAATGATACTCCTGAGCACTTACTCATGGGTGTGAGTCCGTTGCTATTAAGTAAGGGTTAAAGTCCATCTCGCATTAGGAACTGATGAAAAATTAAGTTTTGTGTGCTTTGGAGTTTACAACGTAACACTCATGTGAATGAGTGTAAGTTGCTTCAGTTGGAAATAAAAAAGTAAACCTAGATTTGGTGAAATTCTGGGCTACAGTGAAGTTGGATAAACCTGAAATTGCTAACATTATTTTCTAGGTACTTCAGCTACTTCAGTCCTGCAGGAATAAACATCCTCCCTCAGACGGGTGACAGTAGGGTAAATACACTGCTTTACTGCTTCATCAGTCTGCAGAGAAAGTTCCCATCAGCAAGGCAACCTTTCCTTTCAAAGTTAACTAGTTATTTGCCAATGCCCAAGATACACACTGTCAATCAAATAAACACGCTACTTAAGGTGATGCCTACGATGCTTTTGACAAAACAAGATGTACTATTCATCTAAATGGTATTTGTGCAGAGCACACAGGGATAGAGACTGACCCATCATAAAATCTCATTGCACTTTTTCTCAGAAGAATGTAAAATCTTACACTCCAGCATGACCAGAAAACAGATTTTCCTCTTTTTAGAAACGAAGCCACTTACATTTACTGTAGCACTGTAAAACTCATGTAAATTTTTTTTATTCTAGAGCACAAGATGAAATACCAGGGTATAAACTAAGCTGTATCTATGATAATCATATCCTTCCTAAAACACATCACTTTAGAAACCTTTGTGTATTTATAAAGAGTAACTAGGAGATGTTCACACATTTGCATTTAAACATCAAACCCACTGAAGATGTCTTGTTCATTATATCGCTTCCAGTACAATGCAGCAAGAACAGTCTGAAGTATTTCTGAAGGAACATAACTTCTGAAACAATCACTTCTATTACATACAACCACGCTCCATTTTTTAGGCTAAAACATGAATAGTTTAATAAAAAATATTACTTAATAAATTAGTATCTTTATCTCTTTTCTGAACTGAATATCTTTATCTCCTTTTTGAACTTAAAAATAATTGATCGGCCTTTATAATCCTAACAGTCCTGTAATCTGTAAATATAAAAATTCAACTGCAAGAAGGAAGTAAATGCTGATTAAGAGTCAGCAGAATGGAAGGTGCCCTCTTTAACCCATCTGAAAGATAGGGTGCAATGAATGCAATATGTCACAGTAGCTGTATAAATTCAAATGTTGCCTTTGAATACTTCTGCTGGCAACTGAAGTCCTGCATCCAGCATGCTGGTTATCACAAACGCCATCCTACCAGAAGAAAAGCTTAAGACACACCCATATATAATCAAAATGCTTCTATAAAAGTAAAAGGGAGATTAAAGATTCCTGAGCATACTTCAAAAACACATGGGCAAAGCCTGGAAGAGCACAAAACTTCCCTCTAGCTATTATCAAACTTCAGCCCAAGTTTATAAATGCCACACCTTGGCTGACTGAAGTCAATAGGAACGTCAGGAAGGAAATTCAGTTTTGGCTTCTTAATTCTCCCTGAAAGTTGTCCACATTCATCTGCAAGAGATCCCCAAGATAATCAATACATATATCAGATACATGTAAGACCAAGGCTGAAGTCATTTTTGTAACACAAACTCACAAACTTAATTTTATTTCCATTCTAATTAAGAGTAATACATTGTAAAAAAAATAGTATTTTTTAAAAGTGTATTTCCATCAGGTATAAAAATCTCTTACTTTGCCTATACCCAAACATGGAACATAGGTAGCCATTCATCATAGAAATGATCTAGAGCATAGAGGTCATTCACCCCAAATGAAAATTGTATAGTGAAAATAGATGATGAGTATCTGGAATGGAAGCAATAAATTTCCAACAGAATATCTTTAAAAGAAATACAAAAGCTAAACAGTTATTATATGATTTTATAAGTCCTCCACATCACCTCCTGGGAGGAATATTTCCAAGAGGAATTTGCATTGTGTATGTGGAATAACTACTTATATGTTTTGACTGAAAATATTTTATTTACCTACAAGGCCTGACAATGAAAAAAATTATTACAAAAAGGGTGATATTTAACTGAGATAGAAGAAACATTCCTCTCATGTAGTCATATGCAATAAGTATGAAATATAACTTGATTGCATCTGTACATTTATTGAGTATCTCTTATTTATTGCAAATATATTTCATGCAGGGTAACAGTTCTGTTTCCATTCATCCTCTTCAAAAGATATTCCTAATCTCTCTGACAAGAATTTCAAATATCATTCATGGCCAAATACTGCATTGGATTTCTTGGAGTTAATGTTATGAAAAGGAATGTTTCTTTGCTCCAAGAGAATTGCCTCCAATTCAATGTGATGCATTAAAAAATACGGTGAGAATCCAAAAAGTTGACATAATGATGCGATAAAACTTTCAGATTTTATGGAAAGAAGCATTTTTCAGTATCCTCTTCATAAATGAAAAACATATATGCACAGTGTGAAGAAACATATTATGCCTAAGTATATAAAATATGTCAGCTTGAACATTTTACAGTTTAATGAAAAATATTTTTCAGGAGGATACTTTATATTATGTTTGCCGGAGAAAAATAAAAATCTTTTATTTTCTCAATATTACAGTCCTATCCCATTACCATTTTTTCCCTAGCTGCAAAAAAACAGCACTGGGATATTTATGCATTGTGTATTAGGAGGAGTACTTTTTACTGGCTATCAAAATTTTAATGGCATTAGCTCTATTTGTAACATGTTTTCATTAAAATGAAAATGAGGAAAGTAATAAAATTAATATAGACCCTCATTGGTATCAGTGGGGTTTATGTTGGTCAGGGGATTAGTCGTGCTGTTTCTGTTATAGATCACGATCAGACAACAGGACAAATCTCTTTTTCCACTGACATCAAAATAAATTTTGCTATTGTAATACAGAACATGGATTTAATATGTAGAAGCTGTAAGTAATTCTTTAGCTTTCATTTTATTGAATCTAGTACTTCCTGCCTTAGGAATGTACTTAATCTTAGGTATACATAATTCCCATTTAGTGCAGATATACGTGTAAACTGAGGAGTGCCAATCTGTATGAGAATTTAATTTAACCCTTAGTTAACACCTGAAGAAAGGTTGTCAGCTGTACATTTGTCATGAAGGGAAACATACTCCTTTAGCCTCCCTCAAAACAGAAACAAATACCACCGTTTGAGGTTCAGATTTGAACCTCAAGGCCCAGAAAGGATAGAATCTAGCAATAACTCATTTTATTAGCTAATTACAGCTATCTGCAGGTTTAAATTAACATTAGAGTGCTGCTTTGTATCCCCTATTCACACCCCGTATCTGCAAAGCTACCATGGTGTTCATGGAAGTGATTCCTAGTTATCAGTAATCTAAATGAAAAGTCAGTCAGGTTCCCTGATTTACAGATTATTACAGTAAAATCTCTAAACCATCTAATGCCTGAGCAGCTTCGGCAGTTTTGCAGCACATATTTAGTAGCACCACAAAAATAATGCATCAGTTGTATACAACTGCAAAATACTCATCATTAGAAATAAATACTATTGCTGCACTGTTTTTCCATTTCATTTCTCCTTTCCCTTGCGTGGAAAACCAAAGATGACTATAGCAACAGGGCAAGTATGACCATTATTTCAGTTAATTCACTTTGATTTATCTTATAAAAATAAACCTGTTAAATCAAAGAGCTCACTTGTGAGTTGTCTTTGGTAAGACTCTAATCATTTACCCATTAATGCAGGATGAAGATGATGAGCCATGAAGCTGACTTTGAAAATCTTTTGATCTTCTCACTCCCAGGCAAAACGCACAAAGGTGCACTAGTTCGCTCTATCACAATGGCCTTTGAATTCTGCAGAACAGGAGCAATGAAATTCAGATTAGTTCGACTGTGTAGGTGGTCATCTGGGAAACAAATCTCAAGGATGGGAAAAGGGAAGCTACACGGAAAAAGGAGTAGACTCCTTCAGATGTTTGAGATGAGTACTTGATCTCAAAACCTGACAATAACGAATGCTGTTGCAGAAACTGGCCCTCTGCATTCCTAATGATACAAGAAAGTAAGAGGAGAGAAGAGAGATTCAACCTGACCTCGAAAAAGGACCTATTTTCATTCTTAAATTTGCAGTACGGGGCTTCTCCTTTGGTGGAGGACTAATCTTAACAAATGATAGCCAGTCAGACATTTCACCACTCTTTATTTCTCTTAAGTGTTATCCTTCTGCTTTCTGCTGACTTTTACACAGTTTATTCTCTTTTTGCTATTTTTAAAATTTTCTTTTAAAATCATGGTCCTGGGTCCCTCCAAGAGTAGGGGGGTTGGGATCAGGAAGCTCATTTCCCATGCTCGTTCTTTTATAATCACATATTCCACACTCTAATCTAGCCAGGAGATTTTAACTTTGGACTAGGTTTTTGATTCAGGTTTAGAAATCAGAAGGTTTCTAATCTTTATGGCCAAGGAAGGATTTACTTGGAATGGGGCACTCATCAGCATGGTAATAGCCAAATGCAGACGGCCTGCTCCTCTTAAACACCAGCAGAAACCTTGTTTTAGAGCCGCATCTCTGGGAAGGAAGCAGACAGAAATCCTCGAGGGCCAGGTGGCTGGGAAGATCAGAGCAGGAGCTAAAAAACAACCAAGAAACTGGCGATTTCTCGGGAGCCAGTGTCCTGAAGAAGATTGGGATCCTTCTGCTGGAGCTGCCTGGCAATGCGGCACTGAGGAAAGTCATGCTGGTTTGACATAGAGCTGGTTTTCCGTAGGTAAAGAAACTTTTCGGCAGAGTAAGCCCAGGTGTGCCTGGAACATAATTATACAATTAGGGAGATTACCAGGGAGGCACCGCCCCACCCCGCTTTCCTTTGTGTAGAA